>NC_058130.1:498821546-498903456 GCF_016433145.1 Gracilinanus agilis | reverse complement strand
TTTTGTTTCTTTTTAGTTGTTTTGGTGCTTACCATGGCAGAACAGATCTTTTTAGGTGTTTGCATACATACTATGGCATGTATAGGAACTGGTACAGTCTTGGTTGGGGTTGGTTGTGGTTTGGAAGAAGGGATGGGAGTGTTAGGAGAAGGAGGAGGGGAGGGAGGGTTGGCCAGGAGATGCACAAGATGATAGAGGAGTTTCTTTACATCCGTGCCCTTCTCTATTTCAGAAGAAATAGAAGAAATAGGACTTTCCTCTTTGAGTATTTTGGGAATAGCCTCACAAAATTTGGAATCAGATTTTTGAATTGGATACTCATGAAATTTTGAATCAGATCTTTGAATTGGATTCTTCTTTTTCAGTGCATTGTGCATAGAGTATTTGAGATTGTCTAATTGGATTTGTACTGCTGTTTTGATTGTGGCTTGCATTGTGTGATTTGCAACCTTTTGCGTCATCATATTGAAAATTAGAAAAATGAGATAACCTGCAGCATTAGAAAAAGAATATATTTAAAACCCGTAAAGGTTCCCAATTTGGAAAAAGCCAAAAAGCTCTGCTGTATAGAAGCAAACATTTTGGGAGGCTTCTATTTGTTTATTTACTCAGCTAGCCTTTATTTATTCAGTTTGCTTTAATTCTAATTTATTTTTGTATTTAACCATTTGTTCTTATATATATATATATATATATATTTATTTTTTTAAATTATTTATTTGGTTTCAGCTAGAAATTTTATTATTATTATTATTTTTTTAAATTATTGTTAATGATGCTCTCCTTGGTTTTGCCCTATAGTGGTAGAAAGGTAGCACTGCAGCTTAGCAGAAAAAAGGGAGGGGGGAGCAGAGTGAGTGCTCAGTGCTGGCCTCTAGTGGCCAAGGTAGTATTACAGCTCAGGAGGAAGTAGGGAGGGGGGAGCAGTGAAATGGACAAAATCTGAAATAGACAATGAAAGCATCTATGGAAGACTGTGAAAACCTTCAGGCTGATAATCAAGGTAAGTGGCGTTTTTTTAGTGTTTGGGGTATTTAGTATTGCCTTTTAAAAGGTAAAATCTCTCTAAAGGGAGAGATCGAAGCTTGTAGGGGGGCAGTAGAGAGAATTTAGGCTGGGGTGGGTGGAAGATAGAGGGGATCTAGCACCTTTGCTGAGGCAGAGGAGCCAAGCAGGGGCTTAGTAGGAGAAGGGATCCCCACTGAGCTGGGTTTTGGCGGGAAATTTTTTTCACTTACCCTTAGGCAGTAAGGTAGGCAGGATAGTCAGCAGGCAGTCAGGTTCAGGTCCCATCTGGGTCACCATAAACTGTAAGGGGGATGATGGGATGAAGGTGGGAGGATTGTAGGAAGGTTTGATGGGAGAAAGGAGAGGAAGGTAGAGGAAGGGAAAGGAAAGTAGCATCCCCAGCCCTGGCAGGGGGAAATTGACCATAGCCCTTTTGGGGCTCAAAAAAAAAAGATCTGAGAGCAACTTTAGGGTTTAGAATAGCTGGGTTTTATTTTAATTGGAAAAGGGAAGGTCTAGGAAAAACTAGGAGATAGATAGAAAGGGGAAAAGGCACCGAGAGAGATCAGGATCTGTAGCCTCAGGGCTCCAGAGCAGACCCTCCAGGGTAGAGAGCAGAGCTTTCAGGGTAGAGGGAGGGTAGAGCCTCCATAGTGGAGTGAGCAAAAAGGCACCAAACTTTCTCTTTTATACTTTCTCTGACATCTCCCACAAAGGAAGTGGGAGGTGTCAGGGGAAGTTGTAGCAGAGCCCTGGGAGTTATAGTCTCCCAGGGCTTATGATAATTCCAAATGACACAATATTCTCCTCAAATTTTTCATTTTTTAATTGTGTTTTATAAATTCTTGCTGCCTTGTGAAGACATTTGCTTCTAGTTGTTGAGTTCTATTTTTTTTAAAAAAACTAAACTTCATCCCTGTCTTTTTGGTCATCCTTCCCCTTCTGGTCTGATTGTCTTTATGGATCATTTTTTACCTTCTTTGCTTCATTTTCAAGCTGGCCAATTCTGGATTTTAAGACTTCATTTTCTTGTTTTAGTTCATGTATTTCCTTTTTCAAATTGTCTTCAGCCTCTCTTGATTACTTTTTGAGTTCCTGAAGTTCTTGAGTTAATTGAATTTTAAGATCTTCCAAAGCCTGTGTCCAAAAGACTTCTTCTATTTCTATTTCATTTGCTCTCTTTTCACTTACTTGGAGGAAGCTGTCAGTTGTCATTTCTTTTCTCTTTTTCTGTTGTTTACTCATATTTTTTTTTCATTTTATGTTCTGCTAGTTTAAGCAGATGAATTTAATGAGTTTTGATGAAAGTTCTTCCACCAGCTGGCAATGGAGGTTTGTAGTTACTTTTCTGCCCTCTGAAGACTTCTTGTCTGTCCAATTGATGGGATTAAGTCTGTATTGATTGGATTATTAGTCTGTACTGCTTAACGTGCCCTGAGGCTAAAACCTGGAGAGTAAAAAAAACATGTGGGGACAAGAAGGAGTGTTTTTGCTGAGCTGAGCTATCCAGCAGTAGGGTCCCCCTGCTCTGCCCTTGTGTTTGATCTGGTTTTCTTTATTCTTGAAGCCCTTTGTTATCTATCTATGTGTGAGGAAGCCAAGTGGTCTGAGGTCTGAGGTTTGGCTCCCTCTAAGCTGCCATCTTCCAAGCGTTTTTTGCTGTGTTTCTCTGGCTTTCTCCTCCAGTCACCTCCCTGGTGCCTGCATTCAACTCCCTGAATCTGGTGCCAGCAAGGCCCTCTCTCCAACCTGGTGCTCTCGTCCTCCCTGAGATTTCAGGGGCTGCTGGAGACTCTATACAGCACTTGCTGGAGGGGTTCTGAGATTCCCCTTCATTACCCTCAGACCCAACAGTTCAAGAATTCAAGCCTTTTTCCTGGAGTACCTCTTTAACTGTCCAGCAGTAGGATTCCCCCTGCTCTGTCTTGTTGTTCAATTTGGTCCTCTTTCTTCTCGAAGTGCATTCTTTTCTGTTCTGGAGTGGAAGGGTGTAGAGGTTTTAAGACTGGCTCCATCTAAGTTGCCATAATGTGGAACAGTCTCACCAGCTCCATACTTCATCCAAGTCCAGTCACAAACCAAAAGAGCTCCTTCAGCTCCTGTTCATGAACCAGAGGAGAGGGCCCAGCTCACCAAGGTCTATTTTTAAAGGATCCTCTTTTGTGTCACTTCCTGTGACCTCCTCTTAGTTTACGTGTCCAATCACAACAGATGCTTTTCTTAGGACTGCCCTCCCTAAATACTTTAGAAATAAGACTTCTCTCAAAGAACATTGGTGTAAAAATTTTTTGATATTACTTCATTGTCTATGGTACATTTTTGCAAAATGTATTTTTCTGATTATTTTAATTTGATCTACTTTTGTTTTGTCTGAGATAACGATTGCTACCTCTGCCTTTTTTATTTTAGCTGAAGCATAACAGGGTTTGTTTCAGCACTTTATTTTATCTGTGTGACTTTTTCAAGTATGTTTCCAGTAAGCAACCTATTGTTGGATTCTGGTTTGTAATGCATTCTGCTATCCACTTCCATTTTATGAGTGAGCTCATTCATTCACATTCACCTTAATGCTCTTTATTTCATGTAATCTTTCTCTCTCTCTCTCTCTCTCTCTCTCTCTCTCTCTCTCTCTCTCTCTCTCTCTCCTGTCTCTCCTCAAAAGATCATTTTGTTTCTGATGACTGATTCCCTTAATTCTTTCTCCTTTTTTACCATTTCTTTCCCTATTAGATAAGAAAGAGTTTTCAACCTAACTGAATGTGTGTGTGTGTGTGTGTATATATATATATATATATATATATATATACATATATATATATATATATATATATATATATAGAATGTGATTCAAGCATTTCCTTCCACCTGTTCCCTTTCCCTTGCACTGTAAACTCTCTTCCTTATGTTCCTCTTTTATGTAAGAAAAATTTCTCCATTCTACTTCTCCCTTCCCCCTTCTCCCACAGCATCCTTTCTACTCACCTCTTCATTTTTTAAGACCATCCCAATATAATCATGACACCTATTCCCCACATATTTAATCTTTCTAATATCCCTAGTAAATGATAAAGCTGTTATGAGTTGTGTCTATCAATTTTCAATGTAATGTAAACAATTTAACTTTATTAATTAATCAATTAGTTATGATCTTCTTCCATGTTTACCTTTCTATGCTTCTCTTAAGTCTTTGGTTTTAATATATTATGCCCTATTTAGCTCTAGTTTTCTCATAAGAAATGTGAAAGTTCTCTATTTCATTAAATATCAACTTTTCCCCAGAACGATTATAATCAGTTTTACAGTTTATTCTTGGATATAATCTGAATTCCTTTTCCTTCTGAAATATCATTTTCAAAGCCCTTTCCTCCTTTAATGTGGAAGCTTCTAAATCATGTTTAATCTTTTTTTTAAACATTTATTAATATTCATTTTTAACATGGTTACATGCTTCATGCCACTACTTTCCCCTTGACCCCCCACTATCCCCCCACCCATGGCTGACGCACATTTCCACTGGTTGTAACATGTGTCCTTGTTCAGGGCCTATTTGCAAATTGTTGTTAGTTACATTGGGGTGGTAGTTTCGAGTCTACATCCCCAATCATGTCCGCCTCAACCCATGCGTTCAAGCAATTGTTTATCTTCTATGTTTCCTCTCCTGCAGTCGTTCCTCTGAATGTGGGTAGCATTCTTTACCATAAATCCCTCAGAGCTGTCTTGTGTCATTGCATTGCTGCTGGTATAGAAGTCCATTGCATTCTATTTTACCATAGTATATCAGTCTCTGTGTACAGTGTTCTTCTGGCTCTGCTCCTTTCACTCTACATCAGTTCCTGGAGGTCTTTCCAGTTCACATGGAATTCCTCCAGTTTATTATTACTTTGAGCACAATAGTATTCCATCACCAGCATATATCACAATTTGTTCAGCCATTCCCCAATTGAAGGACATACTTTCATTTCCAGTTTTTTGCAACCACAAAAAGCACAGCTATAAATATTTTTGTACGAGACTGTTTATCTATGATCTCTTTGGGTTAAAAACCCTACAATGGTATGGCTGGATCAAAGAGCAAGCATTCTTTTATAGCCCTTTGAGCATAGTTCCAAATTGCCAGCCAGAATGCTTAGATCAGTTCACAACTGTACCAGCGATGCATTAATATCCCAGTTTTGCCACATCCCCTCCAGCATTCATTACTCTCCCCTACTATCATTTTAGCCAAACTGCTAGGTGTGAGGTGATACTTCAGAGTTGTTTTGATTTGCATTTCTCTAATTATTAGAGATTTAGAACACTTTCTCATGTGCTTATTGATACTTTTGATTTTTTTTATCTGAAAATTGCCTATTCATGTCTCTTGCCCATTTATCAATTGGGGAATGGCCTGATTTTTTTATACAATTGGTTTAACTCCTTGTATATTTGAGTAATTAGACCCCTGTCAGAATTTTTGTTTTAAAGATTTTTTCCCAATTTGTTGTTTCCCTTCTGATTTTGGCTACAATGTTTTTGTTTGTACAAAGCTTTTCAGTTTGATATAATCAAAATCATGTATTTTACATTTCGTAATTTTTTCTAACTCTTGCTTGGTTTTAAAATCTTTCTTTTCCCAGAGATCTAACAAGTAAACTATTCTATGTTCACTTAAGTTATTTATAGTTTCCCTCTCTATATTCAAGTCTTTCACTGATTCTGAATTTATCTTTGTGTAGGGTGTGAGATGTTGATCTAAAGCTAATTTTTCCCATATTGTTTTCCAAATTTCCCAACAGTTTTTGTCAAATAGTAGATTTTTGTCCCAAAAGTTGGGCTCCTTGAGTTTATCATACACTGTCTTGCTGATGTCACTTACCCCAAGTCTATTCCACTGATCCTCCCTTCTGTATCTTAGTCAGTACCATACTGTTTTGATGACCATTGCTTTATAGTACAGTTTAATATCTGGTACAGCTAGGCCCCCTTCCTTCACAATTTTTTTCATTATTTCCCTTGATATTCTTGATCTTTTGTTATTCTAGATGAATTTTGTTATAGTTTTTCCTAATTCAGTAAAAAAGTTTTTTGTTAGTTTGATAGGTATGATGCTAAATAGGTAAATTAATTTGGGTGGAATGGTCATTTTTATTATATTAGCTTGTCCTACCCATGAGAAATCAATATTTTTCCAATTGTTTAGATCTAGTTTTAATTGTTTGGAAAGTGGTGTTTTCATATAATTCCTGTGTTTGTTTTGGTAGATAGATACCTAAATATTTTATATTGTCTAGGGTTATTTTAAATGGTGTTTCTCTTTCTACCTCTTGCTGCTGTGATGTGTTGGAAATATATAGAAATGCTGATCATTTATGTGCATTTATTTTGTATCTTGCAACTTTGCTAAAGTTGTTGATTATTTCTACAAGCTTCTTAGTTGATTCTCTAGGATTTTTTAAGTATAGCATCATATCTGCAAAAAGTGATAGCTTAGTCTCCTCATTGCCTATTTTGATACCTTCAATTTCCTTTTCATCTCTAATTGCTACTGCTAGTGTTTCTAGTACAATGTTAAATAATAGAGGTGATAATGGGCATCCTTGTTTCACTCCTGATCTTATTGTAAAGGCTTCTAATTTATCCCCATTCATATGATACTTGTTGATGGTTTTAGGTATATACTGTTTATTATTTTTAGGAAAGGTCCTTCTATTCCTATACTTTCCAGGGTTTTCAATAGGAATGGGTGCTGTATTTTGTCATGGGCTTTTTTAGCATCTATTGAGATGATCATGTGATTTTGTTTGTTAGATTGTCGATATGATCAATTATGTGGATGTTTTTTGTTGAACCATCCTTGCATTCCTGGTATAAATCCCACCTGATCATGGTGGATGATCCACTTGATCACTTGCTGGAGTCTCTTTGCTAGTATTCTATTTAAAATTTTTGCATCTATTGTTCATTAGGGAGATTGGTCTATAGTTTTCTTTCTCTGTTTTTGATCAACCTGACTTTGGAATCAGTACCATATTTGTGTCATAAAAGGAATTTGGTAGGACTCCTTCTTTGCTTAGTATATCAAATAAGTTGAATAGTATTGGGATTAGTTGCTCTTTGAATGTCTGATAGAATTCACTTGTAAATCCATCAGGCCCTGGTGATTTTTTCTTAGGGAGTTCTTTGATGACTTGTTCAATTTCTTTTTCAGTTATAGGATTATTTAGTTATTTTATTTCTTCTGCTGTTAATCTAGGCAATCTGTATTTTTGTAAATATTCATCCATATCTCCTAGATTGTTATATTTATTGCCATATAATTGGGCAAAATAGTTTTTAATGATTGACTTAATTTCCCCTTCATTAGAGGTGAGGTCTCCCTTTTCATCTTTGATGCTGTCAATTTGATTTTCTTCTTTCCTTTTTTTTTACTAGATTGACCAGTACTTTGTCTATTTTATTTGTTTTTTAAAATACCAGCTTCTAGTCTTATTTATTAATTCAATAGTTCTTTTACTTTTGATTTTATTAATTTCTGCCTTTATTTTTAGTATTTCTAATTTGGTTTTCATCTGGGGATTTTTAATTTGTTTGTTTTTAATTTTTTAAGTTGCATGCCCAATTCATTCATCTCTGCCCTCCCTAATTTGTTAATATATATACACTCAAGGATATAAATTTCCCCCTGAGTACTGCCATGGCTGCATCCCACACAGTTTGGTAGGATGTCTTATCATTGTCATTCTCTACAATGAAATTGTTGATTGTTTCTCTGATTTCTTCTTTTACTAGCTGGTTTTGGAGAATCATATTATTTAATTTCCAATTAGTTTTTGATTTGCCTGTCTAGGTGCCTTTAGTAATTATTATTTTTATTGCATTATGATCTGAGAAGGTTACATTTATTATTTCTGCTCTTTTGCATTTGTTTGCAATGTTTCTATACCCTAATAAATGGTCAATCTTTGTGAATGTACCACGTGCAGCTGAAACGAAGGTGTATTCTTTTTGTTCCTATTTATTTTTCTCAACATATCTATTAAATCTAATTTTTCTAGGGCTTCATTCATCTCTCTTACCTTTTTCTTATTTATTTTTTGGATTGATTTATCTAGATCTGAAAGAGGAATATTTAGAACTCCCACTAGTATGTTTTTATTATCTATTTCCTTCTTGAGCGCTGCTAGTTTCTCCTTTATGAATCTGTTTGCTAAGCCATTTATTTACATTACATATTAATTACATATTGAGCAATGTATTTCCTCATTGTCTATACTGCCTTTAATAAGGATGTAATGATTTTCCCTGTCTTTTTTAATCATATCTATTTTTACTTTGGCTTTGTCAGAAATCATAATTGCCACTCCTGCCTTCTTTTTCTCATTTGAGGCCCAAAGGATTTTGCTGAAGCCCTTTACCTTAAACCTGTGTATGTCTACCTGCCTCATATGTGTTTCGTGTAGACAATACATGGTAGGATTCTGATTTCTAATCCACTCTGCTATTTTCTTCCTTTTTATGGGTGAGTTCATCCCATTCCCATTCAGAGTTATAATTATCAGTTGTGTATTCCCCAATATTTTGGTATCCTCTCCTAGTTCTACTTCTTCTTCTTACACTATTTCCTTTTAAGCCAGTGATTTGCTTTATGTCAATAACCCTTGTCACTTCCCTTGATTTACTTCCCTTTCTACCTCCTTCCTTATTATTCCCCTCTTTTTATTTTTAAGGCCTAATGAATTCCCTCCCCCTTCTTCTCCCCTCCCTTTTTTGACCTCCCCACTCCCTTGCTCCCCTTGATTTATCTCTTCTGACTTTTTCAGTAGGGTTAGATAGAGTTTTATATCCCAATGGATAAAGCTAATGTTCCCTCTCAGGATTAATTACACTGAGAGTAAGGTTTAAATATTACCTTTTAATGTTCTCTTTCTCTCCTTCTTATAATAGTATTCATCCCTTCCCCTTCCCATGCCCTCTTTGTGTGTAATAGAATATCCTATTTTTCTTATTCATTCAAGTTTCTCTTGGTATCCTCTACTATTCACCCCCCTCTTTCCCATCCCCCATATCATCTTAGACCATTTAGTCCTCCAACCTCTCCCTGTGAATAATTCTTCTAATTATTATAATTGTGAATACTATAATAGTGAATAGTGTTCCTACCAGAAAATTATACATAACATTTTTCCACATAAGAATACAAATAATTAGATCATATTGAAGCCCTTAAAGAGGTAAATTAAAAAAAATATGAGTTTTCTTTCTTTCCCTTCTGTTTCTTATTTACCTTTTCATGTTTCTCTTGATTTTTGTGGTTGGATATTGAACTTTCCATTTAGTCCTGGTCTTTTCTGTGCAAATACTTGTAAATCTTCTATCTTGTTGAATGCCCATACTTTCCCTTGGAAGTATATAATCATTTTTGATGGGTAGGTGATCCTTGGTTGTAGACCCAGTTCTCTTGCCTTTCTGAATATCATATTCCAAGCCTTGAGGTCTTTTAGTGTGGAGGCTGCCAGATCCTGTGTGATCCTGCTTGGTGCCCCTTGATATCTGAATTGTCTCTTTCTGGCTCCTTGTAAAATTTTTTCTTTTACTTGGAAGATCTTGAATTTGGCTATTATATTCCTGGGGGTTGTCTTTTCAGGGTCTAGTGTACAGGGTGATCTATGCATCCTTTTAATGTCTATATTGTCCTCTTGTTATAGAATTTCAGGAAATTTTTGCTGATTAATTTCTTTTAGTATGGAGTCGAAATTTCTATTAATTTCTGCTTTTTCAGGAAGACCAATGATTCTCAAATTGTCTCTTCTAAACCTGTTTTCTTGATCTGTCAATTTCTCATTGAGATATTTCATGTTTCCTTCTATTTTATCAGTCTTTTGACTTTGCTTTATTTGTTCTTCTTGTCTTGAGAGATCATTAGCTTCTAATTGCTCAATTCTAGCCTTTAGGGACTGGTTTTCCTTTTCAATCTGGTCATTTCTGGTCTTCAATTTACTTGCCTCACTTTCCAATTGAGTAATTCTACCTTTTATACTGTTATTTTCTTGCCAGATTTTGGTTTCCAATTTGCTTACCATTTTGTTTGATTGTTAGGCATCTTTCTCCAATTGGGAGTTTCTGTCTTCTAACCTTTTAATTTTCTTTTGAGTTATTTCCCACTTCTCTTGCCAAATCTCTTCCATCTTTCTCATCATCTCAGATTTGAACTCTTCAGTAGCTTGTGGCCAGTTTTCATTATTTTGGGAAGGTTTGGATATGATTACTTGTTTGTTCTCCTCTGCTGTTTGCTCTGTTGTCTGGATTTTATCTGTGTAAAAGTTGTCCAATGTTAAAGATTTCTTCTTGATAATCTTTCTCTTTTGGGGTTCTTGTCTCTGGCTTGCCATTGTTAGCCCTGAGCCCTCTCAGGTTTATCCTCACACTCAGGGTCTGTCTGCGTTCTTTAGGCCCCTGAGGTCTCAGGTCTAGTCATTCTCAGGGTCAAGCCTCCTGGTGGTCCCCTTGCTTGTTCCTCTGCCCTAGGTTCCTTTAACAGTCTTAGGGAGCTGCCTCCACAGTTGTGCATCCCTCTGTACTGGGTCCACACTCAAGGTCCCCACCTGAGCTCAGGATCTGAGTCCTCACCTGCTCTCAGGGTCCATGTCTGGGCTTGTGTCCACGCCCACACGTTTGCCTGAGCTCAGGTCTGTGTTCAAAGTCCACACATTCTTTAGCCTTTTGGGGTCTTAAGTCTTCCTGCTCTCAGGAGCAGGCCCTGGTGACTCCAGGTAGCTGCCAAGGACTTGATGCATGCCCCAAACTTGCTCTAAGTCTTTTGAGCTGGCTTTGGCACTGTAGGTGGTGTGGGGTGGGGGAGGGGGTTGCTCAGCTTGCATTTTAGTGAGAGCTGTTTCACCCCTTTATAGCATAGAAATGCCCCAATTCCATGTACCTCCGATGCTGCACCCTATTGTGGGGTCCCTTTGTTCCTCTGGATTTGTTTTTATGTCTTCTTGAGGAGTCCTATGTGTTTTGGTTAAGACAGGTTAAGCAGCTGCTTTTTACTCTGCCGCCATCTTAACCAGGAAGTCTTTGCACCCCTCTGTTCAAGTTCTTTATTTGTTGTATGTCCATTTTTCCATCCTGTTTCTTGACTGAACTTTTTATTAAAGTTTGATTCCTCTCACTTAAGGGTGTGAAGCATTGTCAGAAGCTTCAAGTTTTCTTTTTTTTTTTTTCTTTTCTTTTTTTTTGTTATTGTTTGTTTGGTTTGGTTTGGTTTGGTTTTTTGTGCTGCTATTTTCACAGTTAGTTCTAGGGGATCTGCAAGGTTGGCATTCTTCCAAGGTAGTGTGATCTGGAGAGAGGTATGATCACTCTTCTCTTGGTCTATTCTATGGCCTTTGCTCAGGAAAGGCCTCTTGTCTACTGTAGCCACAAGTGCTAGCTCTCCTCTTTAACTTGTGATTTCAACAATGGCCTCTACTCTCTTGTCAAGGAACACAAATATTCCTCTTCATCCTGAAACTATGACTCAGGACTGTATATGGGCAATAGAGTTGCAAATCAGACAGTTCAAAGCTTTAATCTCTTTCTGGACCAGTATTGATCTCCTTACCATCAAGAGCTCTTCAAGCTGGGCTGATATTCTTGCCACCATCTCCAAAGCTAATTATTAGTTCTGCCCTGGCTTTGAAAAGAATGTTTCCTTCTCACCTTTTATTGGCTTTGCTTCTCCAAAATTTGATTTGAGGCATTATTTTAAAGTTTTTTGGAAGGAAATATGGGGAGAGTCCAACAAGGTTTCTTCCTCTCCTTTGTCATCTTGGCTCTGCTCCTCACCTCTTTTTTTCCTAATCTTAAATACATAAGGAGAACTTTTCCCCTCTTTTTTATTTAGCATATTTTTCCATGTTTACATGATTCATGATTCCCACCCCACCCACAATATTTCCTCCCCCCACCCAAAGCTGACAAGCAATTCTACTGGGCTTTCCACGTATCATTGTTCAAAACCTATTTCCATGTTATTCATATTTTCAGTAGAATGATCCTTTAACATGATAATCCTAATCATACCCATATTGAGCTGCAAGATCATATGTTTTTCTTCTGTGTTTCTGCTCCCATAGTTCTTTCTCTGGATGTGGCTAGTGTTCTTTCTCATAAGTCCCTCAGAATTGTCCTTGATCCAACTTTTTTTTTTTGCCAAAACCTAAAATTCTTCTCTAAAAATGAGTACTTTCATGATACATTGCCTCTCTAAGTTGTACTTATGAAAATTTGGACACTACCAGATGTTATGGAAATTAATTCATCCATGATCATATGATTAGAGTGAAGGAGAGGTTCTTCACTGGATTTTCTGAATAGCACCTAAGGTAATGTGAAATTAATAGAAATAACTAATTTGCCAGGTCTCATACTGATTTTAACAGTGGGTGTGGCTAAACAAACCATAGATTCATAAAACCAGGAAAAGATTCTGATTAAAGACTTCATATAAATGTTTGCAATGGAAAGGACCTTTGGGAACAGATAGAGCATTTTTTTCATTCAGTAGATGAGAGGCCCTGGCTTGGGTCAATGGACAAAGCCCAGAGTAGAACACCAGCCAAGGTACAGATAAGACATCTTAGTCACACCACCAATGAGAAAGAGGACTGTGACAATCCAGAGACACAGCTTCCAAGCATGCTACTCACATGAGTCAAAGTTCTGGGAAAAAACAGAATCTGGGCAGGAGAGATACATTACAGAGTCGAAGACAACAGGGGCCACCATATAGCCTGCAAGAGCCCCATGATATTCTCTCACTTAGTCTTCCCATTGCCATTAATGGGTAGAGTGCTGCTCCCTAGCAGCCTTCTAGGGTGTATAGTATATTCAGGGAAGACTAGTATCTCTGGTGTGAGGGTTTGTTAAATCTTTTTTCAGGCCTGCTCATCCTCTTTTGGTGTTTACTTTTCACTCAGCTCTCACCTGTAGAAAGCTATAGCATGTGCAGTGACCACTCCCTGGTAAAACCATCTTGGCAGATGAGTTAAACCAAATTGAGGATAATTAATAGTCCTCAAACCCTTCAGTGAATTGGGGGAATGTCTACCCCACAAGTGTCAAAAGTTCTTGTGGTATTAAGGGCAGATAAGAATAATGTGTTCCAGTGGCTACAGAGGAAGCACTTAGAACTTGTTGTTCTTAGAACTTGGTTAGACATTGAAGAAGTCAAGATCATTTACTGAACCCTGAGCCATCACCAGTCTTCTTAACTTTTGTCTAGCCAGTGGACTTCCAAGACTGGAAGAGAGAGTGAGGGTAATGACTTTGTTCAACTCTGCCTCCCTTAAAACCAATTTATGTACAAGTCAAAAGACATTATCAATAATGAAATCAGTATGCAGGACAACAAGCAACCAACTGATGAAAAAACAGAGACTCAGAGTTGAAGTGCCTCAAAGCCATATGACTTCCAAGTAATAGTCAGTTTAGTGTGACACTAAGGTCAGTGTACTTATATCAAAGGTTATCGAGTTCAAACCTTTGGTGAAGCATGAATTCTCCTTAAAAAATACTTGAACAAGGATCCATGAAATCTCTTCTCAAATACCTCCAGTCAGGGGAAACTTTTTTCTTCCTGAAGAAGCTTTTTCCACCGGAACCACTATGATTTTTAACTGCTCAAGTAAGTGCTGATGCTTCTTCTGTCCTTTGGGATCAAGCCAAATGAATATATTCTTTCATCCATGTGAAAGTCCTTCTGTCAAGTAAAAAACTGCTAAAACTATACATTTAGAGGACAGCAGAGTACAGAAGGTTTTAAGAAAGAAAGAGAAGGATGAGATCCATGCTTGTAAGGGCATGATAATCATATAAGAATGTTTTGGTTTGAAAGTGTTCTTTTCTCTAGGCTAAACATCCCTAGTTCTTTGACTGGTAACATCTGTCCCATTGACTGACATTCATAGTTGCGTTATGCTTCTACTTAGAGGACTAAAGATGTTATGATGTGCTGTCCTCTCTATGGTCACCCCACCCATGGCAGGGGAATTCCAATACTGATGAAGGAAAATGGCTTCCTGAAAAAATTCATAAACTACACTAGGATAATATATTCTTTCTTTGAAGTAATTAGGAAATGGGCAGAAAAGCCCTACCACTACCATGGTTTTCCTCTAGTGTTGACTTGATGAATATAGTCTTATGGTCTATGTGTGGATAAAACCTAGGTATTTCATTTATTCTTAATTATCATCTTCTATTGAAAGAAAATCTTTAAGCAAAATTAAGATGGATGAAATAGCAGAACAGGTTATTTTGCTGTCCCCTTCATCCTAAGAAGATATAACAAGCTATCCCTTCTTTGTAATGACATTTCAAAGGGTCTGGGTTCTATTTGAGTGCTCCTTCCTTTCCATGTTATAGATGATGTCCCTCCCATGTTTGGATAGATGGACATCATGAATTGCTGTGGCAAAAGAAAGAAAATCCTCTCCTAAAAGTCAATATCCTGATAATGGGACTCTCTAAATTTAGTTGAGTTTGGTCCAAGGTATCAGCAACATAGCCCATTCTCATCAGACCTGGATTTTACTTCTTTTCAGACCAATGCAAACTACCTGTGTGCCAATGTGACAAAAGCTCATGTTTCCCAGATAAGGGATAGCCTTCATGACTCCTGGGTCACATTTCACCCAATTCAGACAATGTATTCTATGATGATTCAGTTTGGGAGTTGTGGTAATAGATTAGGAAACACTTAAATGATCTCTAGTTGTACTTTTCTTTTTTCACGTCTATAATTTATATTCTCCAGACCACCTATTCAGGTATAGATGCAGTTCATTATTCTTTGGCGGATAGAAGACCAATCCTTATTAAACCCCAGATCTTTTGGTGCACTAAAGAATGACACTTTGAACCTGTTTCATTTGCTCATGTTATTTTTTTTTTGGAAATTATTTCCAAATGACCTTTTCCCTTCAACCTCAACAAATGCCAGTAAGGAGGCTTGGCCTTTTATGAACTTCATCCTGGTAGTAAATGTGATTCATTCACATCATTTTATGTCTCCTTTTTAAGTGTATTTGCAAACAGAGATGAGTCCAAGTGGCTGAGATTTATTTATGGTCAGTCAACATTTATTGAGCCTCTACTGTGTATAAAACACTGGAAATAGGCCCAGTAGGGAGAAAAGGAGAAGGAAGGGAGAGCCATAGCATCAGGGTTCACAAATTACTTTGGGAAACAACACACAGGAGGCAAATGAAGAGCATATTCATTGGGCAAAAAATAGAAAAATTTAACTAATACAAATTGAGGGAGCCCTGAGTCACAATATGAACGGGACTAGGCAATGTACACATTTACTGTCCAACCATAACTTGTTGGGTTTTGAGTATTTTTAATGCATGTGTAACCATTAACAATAGCTGTTTTTCACTGATTGTCCCCTACATTTATTTAGATTTTTAAGATAACCCATAACTTTAGAATTTTCCTTCAGTATTTTTAAATATATATGATACAAACATGATTGAGTCATGCTTTTGTTGTTAAAATTCACTTTCATGAAAAAGTGCTTTTTAATTTAAGAAAAATAACACTCACTTGAAAATTCCTCTAAGACACTGCTTATGGCCACAGTTAGTTGGTATTACCTAGAGTAAATTCTTTATGCAATATGTGCCTGAAGTCTTTGTATAAATATAGAATGGAATGGCAAACAGAATTTGTGAGTCAGTAACTAAAATACTTATGGACCATTACTATTTACATATAGGCAACATGGCAGAGTAGAGTACCAGACTCTAAGCTGAATCATCTTAGGTTCAAATCCTTTCTTCTACACATGTGTAGAAGAAAGGATTTGAACCTAAGATGATTCAGCTTAGACCCTGAGCAAATTGCCCAACTCTCCAAAATTCTTTAAAGCTGAAAGTTACAGAGCAATCACCAGTTTATATTGTTAGAAGGGTACTTCTATTCTGTATTAAGGGAAGATATGGTAGAATGGAGCAACAGCCAACCTCAAAGGAGATTGAACTGCTTGAAATCCTAAAACAAAATGCAAATCTTTTTTTTTCAGCACAAAATAACACAATGAAACACAATTACATGACGACAACTAATGTTCTTGTTTGAGAAGGTGACAATCCAACCACCCGGCAAGATGATAGACCACAGGGAAGTATGAATCCAGTACAGATGAAAAAACAAAGAACATAGAAGCTACAAGCTGCAGCAAGTCACAGCAGGGACAGCACAGAGGAATGGACAATCACAAGAGATTTGTAATCTTTATTAAGTACTGTGCAGGAAGAGGACTGGAAGGAAGAAATACATAAGGCTATAATATCATTTTATAAACACATATTGCACAAATGAGACATCACATGGTAGTTTGCATGCCATACTACATATGCTAACAAGGAGAATTGTTGTTCTCCAGTGTGCCCAGAAGATCCCTGCAGTAAGGAGTAAGTATGTGCATGCATCAGCACTCATTAGTTCATTGGTCACAACACAAAACTGATTTTTCACCTTTTGACATGGACCTCATGTAGATAAATGAGAGTCTTTATTATGTATATATGTATTATATGTACATATTACATGCCAATATTTGTATATAATGGAAGGATATGCTAGGATCTCTATCATATCAAAAGATCCATTGTTTGTTTTTTGATTTGATAGACATCAAGGGAACTTCCACCTGTATATAGGCATTGTGTATAGCCTGTATTATAATCACTAACATATATAGTATAGAGTTACTAACAACTTAGGGAAAGGTAGCTTTTGGGACCTTTGAAATACAGAGTTAGTCAGGGAAAGTCAAAATATTATGAGAATAAGTAATGTATATAGCCATGTACATAGTTACAACTAACAGAATAGCATTAACATACTAATAGTTTAGAACTTAGAAGTATTAATCCCATTAACATAGCTTAAGTAAGGTACTAATATGAAAACTTAGAATTAAATGTTTCAGGTTTCTGTATAGACAGTTCCATAACACTTTGCTTATTGAGTTTTACCAGGTTCTTTCTGTTATGAGTTAGGAGCAAGTCGAGAAACAATTTAGTCTTTTGCAATTTTGCATTTGAATGTGTTTCAAAAATATTTTCATTGCATGCTTTAGGAATAGTCATTGCAACCTGTACTTGTTACAAATTTGGTTTTATTGTTGTGTTACTATGTTACATTTGTTGTTATGCTTGTACTTTATACCAAAGCCCTTTTCCCCCTTTGTTTACCTTCCTTTTCCCTACTTAGATAGGGGTAGATAGTTAACATAAGCCATAGGAATAGAAAGAACAGGATTAAGGTGTTAAGAATAGGAATTTGTTTAGAAAGTTGCTTTAGTTATAGCATAGAGAGGGGTAAATTGTGCTGAAATATCTTAAGACTGCAGAATTTCCAGTGGAAACTCTACCTACTAGAAAAAGAGGAATACTGTAACATGGAAATGGCAGGGTGGAATTCCTGCAAGATACAGGGTCAAGCCTCACCCAGAATTCCAGGGGACCTCCCTGGAGAACTCTGGGTGAGAGGGCAGTTAAGGCAGTTGGTTCCTGGGGGTTGAGGTGAGCAGATCACTCTGCTTGCTGTTCCCGGTTATTGATTGCTTTGGGAGGCCATTGTGGCAGAAGCCATTTTGTTTTTTTCTCTGCAGTTTGCCTGTTTAGCTGAATTAGACCTTTCCTGCAATAGTATTATAATTACCATTTAGTTATTTTGATATTAGAAGTGATAACTATAGGCTTTGAGGGCAAGCTAGTTATAAAGTCTGCCACTCCCTCCTGAGGGGGGAGGGGCTGTTTCTATCTAACAGTTCAGGGCTTCCCAGATCTTATCCTAATCCCTGAAAACCTCCCTTCCTTCCCTTCCTCTTTTATCAGTAAAATTTCATCTTTGAGGTAGCTGTGCCTGGCTAATATTTTGGGGATAATCACATCCTCCATAAAGCTTGCTTCCTTTCAGTTGCCAGCCCAACAAGTCAGATCCTTGTTCTGTCCCTGATAGCTACTAGACATCAAGCTTCTCCTATCTTCCCTAGTCAAACCTGTGGGGTAATAAGTTGAAGAAAGACAATATCATTAGTGAATTGCCTTGCTGAGCCTTGCCAAAAGTCATCAGGCCTGCCTCCATTTCCAACTGATTTCTAACTGCTTGTTGGGATGGGGGAGAAAGGAGCACTGAGCTAGATTGAGCCCCTCCCTTCTCATTCAAGCCTGTCTGTGGGGGAGGAGAGAGTCTGGCTGCTACAGATATCTGGCCATTTCTTCAGCTTCCCAAAAATCTCTGTTAAAATCAACATAACAGTATATATCATATTATAGGTTTTCATCAGCCCTCACATCCTTTACTATTTTAGTAGCCTTCGAAGTGGTTTCCCTGTCTCACATCTTTCAATCTATTCTTCACTCAATTGACAAAGTGATTTCCCTTAAGTACATATCTGACTATGTCACTCCCTATCCAATGAATTTCACTGATTCCTTGTATCTCGATTCAAATGTAAAATTCTGTTAGTCACTTTCTATACTTTCAAACCTTGTCATAGCCTACCTTTCCATTTTCACTACACATTTCTTTTCTCCATAAATTCTTCATTCGAGTCAAATGTCCATTCATCTTGTTCATATGAGACATCTCAGATAGCTGTGCCTCTCTATTGGTTATCCCCCATACCCGTAATGCTCTTTCCTTCTCATCTCAATCTTTGAGAATCTCTATTTTTCTGCAAAGCTCACCACCTGCTAGATGAAGTCTAAAGTGATATTGTTCACCTGCTTATGGAATTCTGTCAAAATCACCTATTTTATACATTACTATATATGTTTTAATTTTTGTCTCTCTGCTCCTTAAATACTAATAGATTGTGAGCTCTTCCAGGATAGATACTATCTTTTGTATCTTCGTGTTTCCCCAGTACCAACTCTGGGTTTAGCAAAAATGCGTAAGGTACTTATTAAATAGTTATTTATTGACTGCTTCTACAAGGCTGTGCATTAAAGAGATACTTAATAAATATTTGTTCATTGATTAAATGAAAAATGGATCATTATGTCTCCCTACTAGAATGTAAGCTCCTTGAGGGTAGAGATTGTCATGCTTTTTAATTATATAATCAATATTTATCCTGTTGTTTGATACAAGATAAATTCTTCATGATCTTTTTTATTCATTTATTTATGCTACATTTTAATGAAGTCAATATGGTAATTTAGGGAACTTAATCTTATTACTTACTGGTATTTCAGGAAATCAAAAGGAATAAAATCATATATATTAAAGCAATTCCCAGATAGTCTCTGTATCTTTAACTCCATTAAGCAGCCTCAAACTAATCTATGAACACACTCAAAAATACTGTCGATGGGACAAGATTGGTGTTTATTCTAGACTCAGAATTCCCCTTCAGTCTCTCCATTGACAATGAGCAAATGACTCCCCAACCCAGTTTTGCTCTACTTTCTTCCTCCTAGACTATGAATGTCAACTAATTTGAGGGAATTTTGCTAACTTCATCTCTTTGGAATTTCCACCTGGTATTCCATTTTAAGAAGAATAGCCCACATTTGGATAGCACTTTAAAATTTTCTCTGCACTTGACAAATATTATTCACATTTCAAAGATAAGGAAACTGAGACTCAGAGATATTAAGTGACTTATCCATGGTCTCATAAATAGTAAATGTCAGAGACAGAATTTGTTTCTAAGCCTCTTCTAATTCTAGAGAGAATATAATTTCTTCCTTTCCATGAGCTTGACTGCCCATAGGAGATTATTTTCATAAAGGTTTCACTGGTTCAATGCCCAGGACAGTGCACTGCACAAATAAGTGCTTTGTAAATGTTAGTTGAATTGAGTAGAATTAGCTTTTTCCCCCTTAACAACCATAAGATGACTATTTGGGAACCATAATTCTGAGACTGGCTAAATAGTTTTTATGTCAGGATAGCTTCTTTGAAAGTCCATATTCAGATATTTTCTGTGTCCTGTAAAACCTCATCTGAGATGGAGGATGCTTTAAGATTTTTTTAAAGTTTTTGCTTTAATCTCTATATGCTATCTATTTTTAAAAGTAGAAAAGTAAGATAGTGGTAGGCTGGGATGTTCATTGACTTTGAAGGTGCATGAAAGTATCTTGTCCATTTCAGAATTGTTTCAATCAGAAAACATCATTTGAACTTCTAGCCCCCCTTCCCCGTGTCTAAAAAGAACTCAACTGATGAATTAAATAATGTTTCTTGAAGCCCTATCTAAAATTTCAAATAAATTGTGTTAAAGTTCAAATAATTAAAATTCAACAAGGGTCAGAATCACTTAAATAAACAGCCCTCACCTATCTTTGTTTCTTAATGACACTGATTGATGTCTTTCCTGGCATTTCTCTTGATTGGAAGGACTTAAAAAGTAATAGAAACATATAATAACAATGTCTCAGTAGCCACAATTCTTAAAGTTAAATATGTATGACGTTTTCAAATGTATACAAGCCATTTCTTCAAGCCTGTTTCCTAATTCTTTGATTTCCTGTAGGATAGAAAAGAAGGTCACTCATAGAGATTTTCAGTCTTTGATAAACTTATGTTCACCAAGAGTTCATGAAAGTGGCATTGGAATAAAAAGACTTAAATGTCAATCTGAAAGTTTTCAATTCTAAGAAAAGAGGATATTTACATATTTCATTATAAGTAGTCCAAAAATGTGGAGGACTTTGCTGCAGTTAAAACAGCTGCAGGATTTCACTGCACATTCAACTATATCCTTTTCTGAGATCCCTTGGGATAAACGGTGCTTTCTTTTAATGGAAATTGCAAAATTCAAGCAGTCCTCAGTTAATTCAGGACAATAAAAGTTGTTGCGATCATAAAAATCACAGTTGTTGTTATGTGCAGACCATCTTAGTGCAACATCTTTTCCTAATTTATCTCTACTGTAAATTGCTCTGTCCTGTTTTTTCTCTTAGAAAACAGGCATGAAATAACTCATTGCTAACAAATTCTGGAGATACTCAATGAAATAGCATTTTGAAGTTGGAGGGGATTTTAGAGGCCAACAATTTCATTCCCTTTGTATTACAGATGTGGAAACTGAGGCACACTACCTAATCCAAGGTAATATGGCTTCTTCCCAGCAAATATGAAACTTGGAACCAGGTCACCTCAATCCCAATCCATTTTTATAATCATTTCAAGACTTTCTCCCCCAAATAGAATGGGGGACCAAAAGAAGCAGGTGTTCTTGCCAATGACATAAGATCTCATTTCAAATTTGAATAGTGTGATGGGCAGGAAACTGGATGTGGTAATTTGTGGCATTTCCTGTCCATTTACTTTTAGCTTCTAAAAGAAACCCATAATAGCATGCACTTGCCCAGTAATTCTTAGCCAATAACCTCAAAGAAATATTTTGTCCACTTTCCATGAGGAGAGTAGCACAAGGTTGGTTAGAAAACATGCCCAAGGTCAGATGTCTCATCCTTGGATCAACCAAGAAAGAGAATTTGAGATTATTGATTCTTGACTCCTATTACTTAATCTCTAGATGACAACATACTTTCCTATCCTCTTTCCAAGAAGTCAAGTCAAATGGGGACACAGTGAATTCTCTGATGATTATTCATTTATAATAAGGTTATATTCATTAATTTTGTTCTAAAAAACATCCCTTTTTCATCCCATAGGAAAGTTTATAACTAGTTTGTAGAGCGGAAGGAACCCTTGCAGACTTGCCACAGGATGTTGAGAGTCAGTGCAATAGGAATTGTGGCTTCTTTCCTTTATTTTTCTGTCCTGAGTTTTATGATTCATACTTTTCTAAACCAAAGGTATGTAAAAAATGTACCTATGTGTGATGGGGCACTGATACTGTTGATGGATATTTATTGCTCTTAACATACCTGAAATCCACTGAAGAAGAGAAGTAGGCAATAAAAGGATAAAGCTAAAGAACAAATAATTGTCTTTAATTAGTATAATTGAACACTGCAGACAGACCTCCTTGATT
The DNA here is from genome assembly GCF_016433145.1 of Gracilinanus agilis. Lineage (NCBI taxonomy): Eukaryota > Metazoa > Chordata > Mammalia > Didelphimorphia > Didelphidae > Gracilinanus > Gracilinanus agilis. The sequence continues at coordinate 498,881,462 of NC_058130.1, read as the reverse complement.
TTCAGCAAGAAAATTAGAAAAGTCTGAATCTGCTATTCTTCTCATTTTAAGTATTCAAGTCCAAAAATGTGGGCAAGTTCATTAATTAAGGTAGGAATTACTGCAATAGGTGGTATGTTTCTTTGTTTTTTGTTTTGCCTTCTCTGTCAGAAAACCTCAAGGAAATGAGCTAAAACACTTCCCTTAATGCCCCAAAACCTTTATGCTTTTTGGAGATGAATCAGATAAATACTCTCTTCTTCCATAAACATAACAACTCACATTTCTCTCGCACATCATGGCTTATAAAAAGCATTCTTCACACAGTCCTATGAGAAAACAAAACCATAGAGGCTACTGTACTTTATTCCACCCTTTCCTAAAATGGAAATTTTATTGTTTATTCAAATGATAGGTTAAAAGATGGAACCCATAAGCTTGAGGCCTCTGAAGTTCTGCAGTTAGAAGACCCAGTATCAAACTACATGTCTGCCATTTACTCTTTTTGTAATGCAGGACAAGTCTCTTCATCTCCACAGGACTCAGTTTTCTGAACTATAAAATGAAAAGGTTGGACAAGATAACCTCTGATATACCTTCTAATGTTCCATCTCTGATTTTGATTTGTGATTATAGATATTAGACTTGAAAGGAGTATGAGTGAATTTATTCAACTAACAAATGTCTAAAACTAAAATTCCTCTGGCAGAAAGATATCAGTCTTGGTAAACAACTTCTTTTTCTCATTGTCTAACTAAAAACAGGTACAAAGAGTCATAAGATATGTTGTGGAGGTGGACAATCCCCCCTGCCCAAAAAACCCACAATGCCATATTTATGAATGTGAGTATACTCATGGAATTTAGTACGAACAGACATATGCACAGATTATGTGCCTTTATAATCCCCTTTCCAGGTCCTATGACTTTAAAAAAGAAAGACATTGAAAACATCATAACACCAGTTAAGGGAGCTATCTGTAACATTGACTTATAGGCTGCCTGTGGTCTACCAAACTATACTAACACACCATGACTCACACTTTCTGCAAGTCAGGCCTCCCTCTCCAGGAGGTGGTATATGGAACATGTGGAGGTTGTGGGTGTGGGGGGAGAAATGCTTTATAACAACATTTTACTGTATCTTAAAAATCCCAACAAGCCCTCGGGGAAGTAAAAGGGTTAGCTCTCCCTTCCAGGATGGCTAGGAGCAGAGAGAGAGTAAATTGAATCTTTCCCAAACTAGAAGATTGAAGCTATCCCATTCCTTTAATGGGAAACAAATGATCCCCAACTTCTCTATACTACATTGGTGTCAACCAGTCAATAGAATTCACAGAACACTATCTGCTTAAGAAGAAGTTTTTTGAGGGTACTTTTTAGACATTTTTCTATAAGATATGTTCCCATATAAGAACTGAAAGTCTGGAATATTGCACTAGGAGATGATAAAAAGAGCACTGAAGTGGGAATATTAAATTCCATTTCTACCCCTCCTAATTACTACTGTAATTCCTTGATCATTGGATACTTTGTCTGTAAAATATTGGCATTGGAATAGGTGGCCATTAAGAGTACCTTCAGTTACAGTTCCCACAGTGATACAGGGGATAAAAGCATTGGAACATATTAATATATTCCTGCCTTGTGTGTAAATGGAATTAGCTCTAGCCCATTCATAGTTAAAACTCTACTATCAGAGATGATGTCATCCCCACCTCCCTTAGTGGGGAGGGGAGTTCACTTCACAGATGTATGACTTTGGCCAGGTCATTATCCTCTTTCCAACTCAGTTTTCTCTTCTGGAAAATGGAGGTACTTTTTCGCACAAGATTTTTGTATGATGTCACATGGAAAATGGCAGGGTGGAATTCCTGCACCCATCTGGGTGAGGCTTGACCCCGTATCTTGCAGGAATTCCACCTTGCCATTTTCCATGTTACAATAAGGTAACATATCAATACATACATAAAAAATAACATATTTTGTTATGTTTTTGTTTTGTTTTGTTAAAAAAACATAATATAAGGTAACATAAAAACATACAAATGAGGTAACACATAAAATATTTTGCAGACTTTAAAGTACTATATCAATGGTAGCTTTTATTACTATGTATTCTTATGCTTGAATCTCTGTACTTGACTTTAATCCAGGCCTAGAATTTTTAGTTTTACAATAAATTTCTAATCTAAATGAAAAATATAGTAAAAGAGTTCTAAGAGTTCCATCTTGGAAGACTCACCAAGTCAAGCAATTAGAGCTCCCTAGCCTAACTAATTCTTTTACCAGAAATAGCTTTAAATAATGATAGTTGTTATAGAATGAATCAGTGGTGTCTCAAAGTCACAATCTGGAATTTTTGCACCTGAAATAGTACAAATTGAGCCTAGGTAAAAGACATGAAAGGTGTTCCATGGAGAGGCTGCCACAATTGAAGGGAGAATGAGAAACTAAGATGGAATAGGGAAAGAGTTCTCACCACTTTCCCATTTGGAAGTTTCCATACTTAACAAATTATTCTTTCTAATTGATGTGCTAAATTAGATTGTCAGCCTATAGGTGAAGGGCACCTTTTAAAATCCATGCCCTGGGCCAAAGCTCCATTTCCCCCCATCTAGTTAAAAACTCTTGTCTCTTAACTTCTCAGTTAACCTTGATTACTCAGCTCAACACTATTTTCTCAGTACCTAGTTAGGAGAAAAGCTTATGGACTACTTATAAGGAGTCCTTAAAAGCAACTACAGTGCCCTATCAGAGAACCAATATTTCAATTAACTTGTTCAGAGTCCTCTGAGGTTGAATTAAGGAGGAAACCTTCTAATGTAACACCATACTTCTAATTGCCCTCTTAGTTCCTTCTGTTATTATTCCCTGTGCAAGACATGCTCCATCATTCTTACTTGGCTCCAAATTTGTTCTCAGACTCCCCAAAAGATTCCCTCCAAGGAGGCTGAAAATGCCATATGGAGGTAGGGCACAAGAATAATAGTAAATAGGTCTAATATAGAACTCATTATCTTTACACAATTTGTTGCAATCAATTTTCTGTGAGCTTCTTAGGGCTTTTGAAAGGAAGCCTAATCTAGTTGATAGAGAAGCAATTTGAAAGTCAGGAAAATATGAGATCAAATCCCACATCTAACACAAACTATCCATTTAAAAAATAACAAACATTAATTAAATATTCTAGGCACTGTGCTAGTGTGTGTGTAAATAAATATGTATAAATACATACATAAATATGTATGTTTACATTTGTAAATATGTTCATCATTTGATCCTCAGAACAATCCTAGGAGGTAGGTCCTATACTGTACCCATTTTACACATCAGGAAACTCAGGAAGCTAGAGGTTAACTGACTTTCCCAGGGTCACATGGCTGAAAAGGGTTTGAGGTAAGATTTGGATTCAGGACTTCCTGATTGCAAGTCCAGGGCTCTATCCATTGTGCCACATAGCTCTTGTGTAACACTCTCTCAGGGATCCCAGGCAACTCTTTCAGAATATAGTTTTCAGAGTCAATGCCAATGTACATTGATAGAGTTTCCTTACCATGTGTTTTCTATACCAATGAAATTTCAGGACTAATTCCATAATAACTAAAAACAAGCAAATGTTTTAAATGAATGTTTCATCACAGAAAAGAATTTTAACGTTGAAAGGATTCTCATCTAGTCTGATGCCCCCAAATAATCTCCATTTTAATATATCTGACTGAGTAATTCAGCCTCGTCTTGAAAATACAAATCAAGGTAAGACCCATTAATTCGAAAGACTCTCCATTAAGCCTTTCCAAGACTTCTCAGGAAGCTTTTTCTGACATCAAGTCTCGATGTTTCTCCTTGTAACGTCTACCTATGTTTCTTGATTCTTTCCACAGTGTCCAAATATAACAGTTCTAACTTCTGTCCCATACATAAGCCTTCCAAATATTTAAATATGCTTAGCATGTCTCTAATTGGACTCCTCTTTTCTGGTATAAACATATCCAAATCTTGCAATTAAATCTCATGTGACTTAAGGCCTTTTAAATATCCTGCCTACCCTCCATTATATGCTCTTCAGATTATCAATTGTAACCTTTCTTTACTGTGGAACTGAGAACTGAACACAATTCTCCAGCTATGACCTGGTCAGGACAAAAATATAGAGGAAATATGAATACTTAATTCCTGGAAGCTATACTTCTCTTAATGTAATCCAAGATGGTATTCACTTGGGGTGAGGGGAGGGAGGTGCTACTTCCAGATCAATGTGATGACTCAAATTGATTTTTCATTCCATTCAAACCTACAGATCTTAATTTCATGGGGAAAAAATGCTATGAAATATGCCATCTTGTGCATGTGAAGTGGTTTTTCGAACACAAGTTAAAAATTTATCCATATTTATTTTTACTTGTCCATTTTTTATTTATCTATATTGATGCATATTTAATTTATCCATATTTATCAATATTTAATTGCACTTATTAGTTTCAGCCTGATGCTCTAGTTTTTTCAAGATCCTTTTGCTTCCTAATTCTTTTTTTTAAATTCTTACCTTTTGCCTTGAAACCAATATGCCATATTGGTTCCAAGGTAGAAAAGTGGTAAGGGCCAGGCAATGGAGGTTAAGTGGCTTGCCCAGTATCACACAATCTCTAGGCCTGGCTCTCAATCCACTGATTCCAGTTGCCCCCTTGCATCCTAATTCTAACATATAGTAATGCCTTCAAATATTGTCATATAAACATTTAATTAGCATTGCTCCTTAATTTGCATTGATATGAAAATCTTTATCTAAGACTTTATCTAAGTAATTGATAAAATGTTATATGGCACAGGACCAAACACAAATCTCTTAGAAACTTCATTGGAAACTTGCTGCCAAGTTGATAAGCATAAATAACTATACTTTGAGTTCTGTCTTTCAATCAGTTCACAGATTTCAATATGTTCCACAAGAAAAATACAAGTGACTTTATTAAATGCTTTGCTAAAATCTATTCAAAGTGTGTTTACCAGATCTGTTTACTCAGAAGTCCTGTAAACAAGAAAACTAACTGAATGTGGTATGAATTATTATAGATGAACCCATGATAGTTTTATATAATCATTATTTTTTCTTTGTTTGCTAATGCTTCCTTTGCTGATATCCTTGAGAATTTGCTGTGAATCAAAGTCCAGCTTGTTGATTTAACAACTACATTATCCTTCCTATTAAAATAAAATTCAAAGAAAACTTTGACTTTCTAATTTTGCTGGGCCTATCCTGTTCTCCAAAATCTTTCAAATATCATTTCCAGTAACTCAGTAATCATAGCTGCCAGTTCTTTCTGTATCAAAGGATGTAGTTTATCTGGTTCAGGTGACTTGATTTTATAAAAGGAAGTTATGTGATCGCTTAATTTGTTCTTTTAGCAACTGCCTGTTTGATGGTTTTGTTCTGTAACTTCCACTAAAAAGGTCATTCTTTTTGGCATAAAAAAATCAAAATAGTAATTTAGCAATTCTGTTTTCTCTTTTCAGTTATCATTGTTTCAATCATCCCCAAATAATCTAACCACAAAAGAGCCATTTCCCATTGCATTCTCACTTATTACTTACCAGAAACTGAATCATTCCCACCATTTCCAATAAAATTATCTAAGGAAACTGTTTCCATTTGGCAGTAGACACTCATCTGTTCTAAAGTGGATCACTGATTTGGTGGAAGTCTACCTGATAATGTTACTCTGGACCTTCTTTCAAAATAGATCTATAGGATATACAATGCATGCTTCCCTTAGAGCAGGGGTTGGCAACGTATGGCTCTCGAGCCATATCTGGCTCTTTTGAGGGCCAGATATGGCTCTTTCTGCAGGAGCCATGAAGTCCATTTTTTTTCAGGCACTGTTACAGGAGCACACACTGTGAGCACTGTACGGCTCTAACGAAATTACATTTTAAAAAATGTGGCGTTTATGGCTCTCATGGCCAAAAAGGTTGCCAACCCCTGACTTTGAGTGACATGAATATTGCAGTCTTCTACCCTCATACTCACATTCCAGGAGAACTAGACAATAAATAACAAAAACCAGCTTCTCGTTTAATTTATAAATAAATGAGAGCAACCATTACTCTAGGAATACCTGACTTGAATGGAATAGGGAAAAACAAAAACAAAAACAAAAAACAATGGACATAGAAACCAAATTCATCCCTGGATATAAGTCCAGGTTTTTGCTTCTATTAACTTCATGACATTACATAAATCATTTCTTGAGCCTCAGTTTCCTCACATGTAAAGTGGAAGATTATTCATATGTACAGTCATCTAGAAGTAGAAGGGATCTTAAAAAGGGATCTTAATCACAATCTAATCTTTAAAAAACTGCTTTAGAAATTTATTTCATTTTTATTGCCTTAATATCTATTTTACTTCCATTTTCAAAATTTTGAATTCCAGAGTTGCTCCTTTCTTCCAGTTTCTCCTTCACCTATTGAGAAAGGAAAATAATGCTGATTATACATGTGAAGTCATGCAAAACATATTTCTTTATTAGCTATGAATTATCATTTAATCAACCACCTTCATTTTACAGATGGGGAAAATCAAGACTCGAAGTGCTTCAGTAACTCATTCAAGATGACAAAGCAATAATGGCAAAGCTAAAATTCAAAACCAGGCAAACCTACTCATTCCCATGAGCTGTGTTCTGAAGTTTTAGTAGATCATTCCTAAAGTACCAACCTACCTCAATGGGAGAAGTGAGAAAAGCACTTTGTTAAAATGCTGTATAAATGGGATTATTGTCACCAATCGCTAATGGACCTTAGGCTAAAGCGAATGGGCCTGGGAGTAATTGAATGCAAAATATAATGCAACAGGAATAAAAATTTACGATATGCCTCACATATACGCATTTAATCTCCTCCTAGCTCTACATAGTGATGTGGTCTAATCCCTGATTCTGGAGCCAAAAGACCTGAATTCAAATCCCTACTCTGACACTACCTTGTGATTTTTAGCAAGCTATTTAAGCCTCTAATTCTTATCTGTAAGAAAGGGGAGAGGACCAGGTAGCTTCTGAGTTCTTTAATAGCTCTAAATCTATTATCCTCAGAACCCATTACCTCTTGAAATTAATCATTCCACTTTGGAACAGCCCAAATCATTAGGAATTCTCTTTACAGAAAAGGACAACAAACTATCCAAGCATTATCCCTTTTCAGTACAAATGTCTGGCCAAATACATTCTCAAGTAGAATGAGAGACAAAATATCTGAAATGCTATAATAATGTTTCATCTGAGCATTCTGAAAAGCATCCCAGTGCCTTCAGGAGTTATTTGCTAATTAAGAACAGAATTTCCATTCTGATACCTCATTCTAACTTCAAGTACCATTTATAGTATTGAGGTGCAGAGGCATAAGGGATAGGCAAGAAATGCTTAGTTTCCTTGGCAGACTATATGAGGATATAGTACTTCAGAATTTTAGTTGTGATGTGTTTAGATTGATTTATAATCAGAAATAGTTGGATTGGAGGAAAAACTGCTCTAAGGTTTTTGAAATCTCTATAAATCTCTCTCTATGTATTATGTTGCATGTATTCTATGTAATATCTACACACATGTGCACACATATGTACATGCACACATATAAAATACATTGAGTGTATATTGTGTGTTCCAAAAATCTTACTAGTTTTTTCTTCAATAAAATACACACACACACAAATGGGAAAACTCCAGGAGCTGTGAATTATCCCCTTTGCCACTAGTGCTCTGTACTTTCCACTGTTCTGTATAGTATGTACCTCAAGTATGCCTCAAGGCAGTTGGTAGCAGGAATGTGAAGAAGGGGGTGCTACCTCCTCCTAGGCATTTCTACATGTTTTAAGACAATCTATGATTAATAATACCTGAATATATGTAGTCAGTTATACTCAAAATATTTATTCTGGTACTGTCCATATGTTTGGCCAGAATTCTTCTGTCCGCCCAAAGTAAAGAACTGGTAGTTTCCCAGATAATTATCCTTTCAAATACTACCTTTTTTTAATGGAGCCAAAATGGATGATGTAACAATAAAAGGGGGGGCCCTCTCAGGAATGGATGTTGATAGAAGGGAGAGAGAGAGAGAGGGTCTGTGTGGTGACTCCTCTGGGACCGAATATACACTGGAAGACTTTAAGGGGTGTCACCCCAAAAATGGGTGACCTAGGTGTTCATGCCACCCCTCAAGAGTTGGGGGCAATGTTTCCCTACAAGAGGAGGTATACGGTACCCCAATCCATTCCTGAATAAGGACGGGGTTCACTCAAACATCCCCCAAGGTCGGTTAATTTCACAGCAGGTAGTCTGGCTCAAAGATGAAGGCAGCCAGACCAAACTGTGGTTCCCCTCTCTCTAATTGTCTTTCAGGCACACTGGAACGCTATCTGACTGTTGAATGGCTTTTATTATTCAAAAATCAGGGATTGAGGAAAGGGGTGAAGGGCATAAGGATTTTGGGGGTACCCTCTTCTTATTCCTATGGGGTCCATCACTTAGGTAGGAGCCTTAGTGGTTCCAACTCCTAAGCTCCACCCCCTCTCCTTCTATTTCTATTTTCTATTTCTATCCTTTCCTATAATTGTAAGCTTTGACTGAAAAGGGTCTCTCAAAAAGGATGGGTAATGGGTGAAGGAGATTAAGAGGTTACTCCCAATGGAGCCCCAAATCTTAGCTGACTTGATGGTTGTAGTCTTGTAGGATGAGTTGTGATGAAATGATTGTCTTCAGGGAATCAGGGTTTCAATTTCCAAGGGAAAAATGCTCAGGAAAGCCTCTGGACTGATCAGACCTGGGTTTTCTACCTCCTCACTCTTTCCAGCCCTCAGCCCAAAGAGCTCTCTTTTCCCTCCTCCTGGGAGAAATTCCCCAGAATCCTCTGCTGGTTTCAACTACCAGCAACTGCCTTCTCCTCCTTTGGTTACATCTCCTCTACACAAAAATCCATCCTTACAATGATTTGACTTATTTTTTCATTTTTGCACTGGAGGTAAAAACACTATTGATCATCTTTTTCATGAAATTAATTGCTACTTAAGTAAATGGTTTAAAAATCTGTCCTTAAAAGGTTTATTTATTTGTATTTCAGGTGTGCAAAATGTGTTTCTCCAAATGTACAATGTATCGATAATAAATACACCTATAAACCCATTAATAGAAAATGAGCTTGAGGTCTGCTAGTACTATTAATCTCCTTAGAGAGAGGTCTTTCCATGTCCATCAGAATTCATCTCTCCTTTTTTTCTTTCTTCATCTCAGTTCAAAATAACAGCTAATGCAGGTAAAGAACTCAAACTAACAGAGTACCAAAAGGTGTTTCCATTATAGAATATTGTTCCATAATGACTCCACAACCTTTTTTCCTAATTGAGGAGCATCTATGGTATTCAAGTCACACTTTTCTGGAAAGAATTCATAAACTTTCTTTAATTTGTTTGCTTTCTATCTCCCTTCTGCTTTAGTGTCTGATGAAAATTTAGGAAGGATCCTTCTTACATACTTCATGTTCTCCTACATCAACTCTTTTAGGCTCAAAATCTTGGAATGCTGAATTTATGGTTATTTAAAAAACTTTCAAATGTTCTGAACCTGACAGAAAAAAGCCAGAGGAAAAAAAATCCAAGCTTTCACCCATTATTCATGCAAATACATGAATATAGCTTTAGATCCTAATTAAAAATGAAACTCTTACTGATCTAATGGGAATTTTCAAGCTGTTGTACTAATTAGTATACTGATAGCCTGGGAAGGAATTGCAGAAAGAATAAATGATCAAACTAAATCTATACCTCCTTGAAAGACAGTGTGGTATAGTAGAAAGCTAAATACTATAAATCCTACCTAGCAGTGTCAGATGGAATCCAGAGATGCAGTACATATTTCATATTTAAGGCAGCATGACAGAGTGTTTATTCAAAGACCCTGGCTTCAAATTCTACCTCTTTCACTTACTACCTGTGTGATGTTGGGCCAATAATATCATCTATTGGAGAATATCATTTTATCATCTGGAAAATAATGGGATTTGAAGGAGATGTACTTTCAGGTCCCTTTCAAACCCATAAATATGATCCTTTAATAATCTATGCCCTATCTAGTTAAATATAGAGAAATTTCTCAATAGTGAGTTATCCATGAGGTGATCACATTTTTGGCTTGTTCGTTCATTCATTTGTTTGCTTCTTTATATAGCTTTTATATTCATCTATCTAGTTATTTATTCAATAATTGATTTATTCATTAATTTAAGTGTTTAATCCTGCTGTGTGGAGAATTTGCATCTGAATCAATGAAGGCTGTACCCTCTTCATTTTAGTCTTCTTGTGCTTTCTTCTACTTAATCGTTCTACCCAAACTATGGACTACAATTTACCAATAACCATTTATTAAGCAGCTACAATGTGCTAGGGCATCTGGATGGTACTGTCGATAGAGAACAAGGCCTGAAATCAGGAAGACTCAAGTTCAAATTTGGCTGTAGACACTTATTAGCTGTGTGACCTTGGACAAGGCATTTAACCCTGTTTACCACAGTTTCCTCATCTGAAAAATGACCTGGAGAAGGAATTGGCAAACCATCCCAGTATCTTTGCCAAAGAAAATTCCAAATTGAATTGTGAAGAATAAGAAATGACTAAATAATAACATGTGCCAGGCATGGTTCTGGGTATTGATAAAACAAAAACAAAAGTGAACTATAAGGAAAGGACTAGTTTATGACAGAGCAGATGACTCTAATATATTTGAGTGAAAACAAATTGAACCTGCTTTTATGGGAATCAGAGGAACACACTAGAAGCTAAAAGCATCAGAAAAATGACTCATGTAGAAGGTATCACTTGAATTGAGTCTTGAAAACAGACCAGGCATTCCAAAAGGTAGTAGTAAGTAGAAAGTGAATTCCATGAAAGGGGGATAGTTATTGCAAAGAAGCAGAGATAGAAAAAGGAGTACTATGTATGAAGAATAGAAACTCTAGTTTGAGTGGAAAGCATAGTGATTGAAGGAGAATAATGTGTAAAAAGGATAGAAAAGTTAAGTAGAGTGCAGATTGTTGAGGCCTTTAAGTGGAAAAAAGAGATCATAGTTCATCTTGGCAATAATAGGGAGGTTCTAGAATTTACTGAAAAAAAAGTTCTTATAGTCAGACATACACCTTAGAAAAATCACACTGACAACTACATGGGGATGAGTTAGAATAAGGAGAGATAGTGTGGGTAATTAAAAGGTTGTTACAATAGCCCAAGTCAAAGGTGATAAACTAAGGGAATGCATATGTAAGCAAAGAGGAGAAAGATCTTGATTCAAATTCTAACTTTTCTTACTCCATTCTAACCTCTCAGAACCATATATATATGAAATAGGAATAATAATTCTTATGTAATGAGATTGCTTAATGAGCCTAGTCCCTTCAAGTATAGATGAGTGCCCCTAATACAATTCCTATGTTGAAGAGTCTTGGAAGCATGCTTTAGAGGGGGGAAAAAGGAAGACTTTGTCATTAAAGTGCCTTGAAGAGACTTCAGAGCATTCATAGAAATTCCATAACATTCCAAACTACTCTCCCTATACTGAAATCAGTCTTTTTGATTGGCAGGAGCTGCAGAACTGGACAAGAAAATTTCTTCAAAAAGAAATGTCAGCTTTGGTATCTTTTGATAGGACATCTCTTGGTTTGACTTCTCTGCTAAATATTTCTTACATTGTGAAAGGCAAGACCTACAGCATTCTCACTGCTGAAAACCAATATTTGGCCCCATGACTATGGGGATTCCTTCTTTCTCTACTTTAGCCTCATGTATATTCTTTCATTTTAGATATAGGAAGTTGGAAGATACAACATTGCCTTAATAATTCAGGAGAGTAAACCATTAAGAATGAGGAGATCCAGGAATCTGGGAACTTGGGAGCCTGAAAATAAATTTCATGCTAGCTTTTTCAGTCAGCCCAATTCCTATTCTCTGAGAAATGACCTGCTGAACATACTCCAGCAATTACTGAGATGAAAATTCATCAGGCAAGGATTAAGATTTTGAACAGGAATTTGCTAAGATCAATGCTAGGTATTCGAAAGTGACCTAAATCTGAGTCAGATTGAGGTGGTATGAGGAGAATGTGTCCCTAAAGTATTAGAGGGGAATACTTGTACTTATTATAGTATCTTTGGAGTACATATCCATTTGTAAAAACTATTTAATGTTAATTGTTTAAATGGAACTGAGGCACTAGTCACTGGTAGCTAATAATGAGAGGACTACAACCTGATAGGGTTTGAGTCATGGACGTTAGAAAAAGACAACATGGTCCCTTCTGACACTAGAAATATGAGGGGATATTTAGCAGCCTCAGTGGAATAGTGAGGCTAGATCATACCACCTACATTTGGATTCTCTTTCCTGGGAGAGATAATAACAAAGATAGGAGAGATAAAGATAAGCAATTCTAGATAGAGAGAAGAATTGAAGAGATATAGAGAAGTGCTTGGTGTTGATTATCCCTTCAATACATATTTTGTCAAGTGTGGTCCTTAACCACACAAGATGTCCTTTCATATGATGCACTAATAATCGTTTGAGGGACCCTTAAGAATCATCAAAATATTCCCATTTTGTCTATATTTAGATGTGCCTAAACAACAATGTGAAGTAAATGATTTGTCTTTGCTGAATAGTCACATTATTCTCAAAAAGATTTTGTGGAAATGGGAAAGAAGACATATGGGTCAGTAATGATTGACTTTCTCTTGGTTCCTTTTTATATAATAATGTCTTTGATTTCAGATATCTAGAGAATTAATTCCTTAACACCCTCCAAGTTGTGTTGCCCCCAGGACAGACCTCCTCTGTGTATGCCTGATCGAGTCCAGCTGTTCTTCCCATTTTTGTTTTCTTTGGTGACATTTCTAACTTCCTTGTGTAGCACATCAGGGACTGTGATGTGAGAATACAAATATACTGTCTCTGCTGACATTGATGGAAAAAATAATTTATGTCCAGATCTTTTCAATCTTTCATCTGTTTGTTGTCCTACTTTCAGATTAATCCTTAAATGGCATGAAGATTCTTTTCTCAAGTGTTCATGAATCATTCCTCATTGTCCCTGACGTCCTGTATAAAATAATGGTTTCTAGATCTTTGTCAGAAGTTAGAATTGAATTCAGTAGCTTTGAAGCTTTAAGAAATCTTTTTTTCTTCTCTTTTTTCTTGAAAAATGAGATGTTTATCTATTTGAATACTGAAACACCTCTCCCATCTTCAATTAATTTAAAAATATCACTGAGGGCAGTTTAGCAATCACATCTGTAAGTTCTTTTAGTACCCTGGCATGCAGAATATAATTCATCTGGACCTATTGATTTCAACCCACTTAGGGCAACTTGGGTTTTCTCTTGCCATTCTCATTTACACCTGAATTTCAAGTTCTTTTCAATAATCATTGTTTTATATTTCCTGGCTAAAGATCAATTCCTTGAGTAAACAAAATATATACAAAATGAAAATTCATTTCAGCCATCTCTTTACCATCTTGTAGTGTCTTCTCTACTTATCGCTTCCTTTTTATTTCTCTTCACCCTCAGATAGCTCACAAAACACTATTTATTGTCCATATCATTTGGTATAATTCTTAACTTGGTTTAGACATTATAATTAGTAACATTGATATAGAAATGTGTCATTCATTCTTTTTATTCTTTTAATCTCGCCTGAGTTTCCTGGTCTTTTTTACATCTTATGTATAGTCATTCTAAAATGGAAGTGACGTGAGGAGCTCCTCTTAATTCCAAAATAATGAGATCTTAATTCTCTATTGATTTATTTCAAAAAGATCCATTTATCTTTCTTGTTGGATTATTTGCATTTCTTTCATGCAAATTTGATTTTACATAGAACTCTTCTTTAAGTCAATTTTTCTCATACAGTTTTAGGAGACAGGGTCCTGTCTAATCTTTCTCTTAACTTTTTGAAACTTACTTTCACCACATTTTATGTGCTTATCAGGCTATTTTCTAGCAATCATCATGGTTTGATGGAGTAATCATTTCCTTCTGAAATTTCTATTCTTTTAATTGCCAGTCATTTTATCTCAAATGATGAAAACCAAGTTTAAAAAAACAGCTCCCTTCATTACTTACAAACATTGTTGAAGTCTTTTCCCTCTGCAAGAGGACAACCTAGGCATTTCCCTCAACATTTCTCAATTGGCTACCACCCTAGGCTTCATATTCTCAAAAAAAATCACCTTTCTTTAAGATGAAATAAATAAAAACACATCCCTTTTCCTCCACATTCTTCTCCTGTTCTTCCTTCTCCTCTCCAACTCCACTACTACTATCCTCCCTCAAAGGTCTCTGGAGCCCTTACTCTCTTTGGTTAGAGAGGGTTGAAGGTGCATTTCTGGAGACTCCTCCAAAATCCTCCATTGGAGGGAGAGCATTCACCTTATCATTTCATGCCTGGCTGTTTTCCTGGACATCATAATCTCAAATTTATCATTCTTCAAGATGAAATCTATTCTATTACTCATATCTCCTCATATAATTTCCTACAAAAGCTGTAGGATTTCATCAGGTCCCCAGCACTTGGTACAATCTTCATCCAACTCCCACACTTTTCAGCTTCTTTAAATGTGCTCTCTTCCTCCATTAGACTGTAAGCTCTTTGAAGGTAGGTGCTTTCTTATACTTTTCCTTGTATCCCCACAGCACTTAACACAGTGCCTGGCACATAGTAGGTGCTTAATAAATGTTTATTGACTCTGACTCTGATTCAGTAACACATCTCTTACAATCTCCCAAAATGACATTACTAAAGCACAGGTTTGACCAAGCCACTTGCCACTCAAAAAGAATCAGTGACTCAATGATTCAAAAATGCCACATCCTCCCTTTGGCCGTCAAAGCCTTTCACACTTTGGCTCAAGCTCATCCTTCCAGACATGTTACACATTCCTTCTCTTCATGGACTGTACCTTTGGGACATGTTTACTGCCTTGCTGTTCTGCAGACACAATATTCCATTCCTTTTCTATAGGCTGGTCCACATGTCTAGAGTGTATTCCCTCCCTGTCTCGGCTTCTTTGAATCCCAAACAACAGAGTCAAGATCAAGTAGCATCTATATCAGGCTTTTTCCTTCTTGGTGCTTCAGGAGTTAAATAACTATGTTCTGTTTACATTAATATGTATGTATGTATACCTATATGTGTGAGGGTGACAAGGGAGGAAGGTAGAAGGAAGGATGGATGGGAGAAAGAGAGAGGAAGGTAGAGAAAGGAAAAGGAAGGTAGTGTTCCCCAGCCCCAGCAGGGGGAAATTGAGCAGTGCCCTTTGGGGCTCAAATAAAAGATCAGAGAGCAACTTAGGGTTTAGAATATTTAGGTTTTATTTAAATTAGAAAAGGGAAAATTAGGAGGTAGGTAGAAGGGAAAAAGGCTCCAAGAGAGAGCTCAGGATCTGAGAGTCTCCATGCTGAGAGAAGAAAAGGCACCAAACTTTCTCTTTTATACTTTCTCCAACACCTCCCACAAAGAAAGTGGGAGATGTCAGGGGAAGTTGTAGCAGGGAGCCCTGGGAGTTGTAGTCTCCCAGGGCTTATAATAATTTTAAATAACACATATGTATATGTTATGTGTAGATGTATATACATGTGTATTGCTCAGTCATTTCAATCATGTCTGACTTTTCATGACCCCATTTGGGATTTTTGTGGAAAAGAAACTGTAACAGATTGTGTGAAACTAAGCAAAAAGCCAAGCAAGCATGCATTGTGAAAAGCCTTTGATGGAATGCTGAGGAACCCAGGAGCAATGACAGTTGATGTGAAGAGAGAATTCCGGGATTAGAAAACCAACAGTCACTCACTGCTCTCTGGACCTTTGGGAAAGACAGGGAGGTGGGGGGTGGGAGCTGTGTCTCTGTGAGGTTTTTGGACATTTCAAAGGCAAGATTTGAGGTTTTACCTGACCAACTGCCATCATAACCACTCCAACTGAATCTATCTCTTTTGTGAACATCTTGAAGACAAATATTGTACTTTCTTGAATTGGTCAAGGAGCCTGGGACTCCTGTGGGAGGGAGCCAGGCCCTTGAGTGCTAGCTAGTCTTATTGGAGCTTGATGTTACATTCCTTATCTAGCCATTAGTGATTATTTAGGGTAGGAACTTATTAGGGTCTGGAACAGTAACTGTGATTGAAGCTACAGAAGAAATCCAGTACTGTTACTCCCTGGGAGAAACCAAAACAAACTAGAGTAGTTTCACCCTTTCCCTCTTCCCTGAAAACTTTGATCCGTTCCCTCAATTCCCAAATATCTTGTTCCTAAATAAACCCATGTTCAGTTATAGTTAAACAGAGTTGAAATAGTGACTTCAAGATGGGAGGTTTCAGTTTGTGATTAAAGGGTGGAAGGAGCACAACACTTCATTTTGGTGGGAAGTCAGTTTGGGGTTGGAGCAGGGGTCGATAATGTATGACTTTCAAGCCATATCTGGCTCTTTTGAGGGCCAGATCTGGCTCTTTCTGCAGGAGCCATAAAGTCAACCACGGCACAGTAACTAATAGTTTACGCATGACATCATGTGTCACATGATACGTCACATGATCCTTTCAGTACCGCAACTATCTCCTAAGATAGAAGGTTCCCTCTTTGATATTGCCGTGTGAGATGAATCCTGGTCTTTAGTTCGGGTTGGTAGGTGTGCTGCGTGTTCCTCCTTCTGCCCTCCTTTTACTCTTTCTGCACCTGTTACTGACATCTTGGGGTTCTGTACAGTGATTGATTACTTTTGTCTACATTCTCTACCCCTTTACCTCTGATTTACATGGCTTTATCTCAGTGCATTCATGGTCTGCACTCCCTATTTGTGCTATTGTTATTGTTTTTAACTTTTCTACCTGCTCTTAAAGGGAAACTATAGTCAGATTACATCTTTACATTTGCTTCATTAGTGAGAAGTATTTCTCCCCAGTAGTTGTTTCATTTGATACAGAATGATTGAGTAGGCAGCACTGATAAACACCTGTACCAGGAAATGTGTGTGATGTGTCCTGGCCAGTTTTCCATGAAAAGGTACCCTCCTCCCCCACTACTTACTAATGCCTGCACACAAGTCAAGTTATTTTCTGTAATCTCCTGATCTCCTACTTAATTTATGTGGCCAAAAGGCTTAACCAGCAGGCCGGCAGCTTTTTCTTCTCCTGTTGCCTGACTTGAGAGAGGGAGAGGAAAAAGTATTCTTCCCTGAATTTTTCTCTTTATTTCAGCAATTTTCTTAGTGTAAATGAGTTTTATATGTATGTGTGCAGTTATATCAGTACTATAGTGCCCCATTAAGTCTTGTTTTTTGATTAATAATCAAAATAATTTTGATTAATAATCAGCAAAACCATGTAGCACCAGAAGTCATATTAATGTACTTTATTCATCATTGGTTAGCACATAATAATGTTATTAAAAATAGTTCAGAGACTTATTGTACTTTAAAAGTGTTGTTCTTACATAAAATGTACATATTTACTTGTATTCAGTGTTAAACATATTGTACAGCTCTCACGAAATCACATTTTAAAAAATGTGGCGTTTATGGCTCTCACAGCCACAAAGGGTTGCAGACCCCTAGGTTGGAGGAAGCTTGTCCCCAACTAACCCGGCTCTGGGTAATAGAGGGGAGCCATTTGGGTTTCTTTCTACTCCCAATATCTCCCTCTATCATCTATATCCCATCCATCCATTTTTGGGAACCCCCTCACCAGTTATACCCCTAAGAGTCTTCCCAGTAGGGAGAGGGGCATGAGTAGCTTTGGCCCATGTCCATTCAGTCAAGAGGGATTTACCAGAACACTCCCCGTCTATCAGATATCCCACTTCTTACAAAGCCCAAAGGTTCAGAGAGCCATGAGTGACTGTTGGTTTTCTGATCCTGGAATTCTCTCTTCACACCAACTGTCATTTCTCCTGGATTCCTCAGCATTCCATCAAAGGCTTTTCACCATGCATGCTTGCTTGGCTTTTTGCTTGTTTCACCCAATCTGTTATAATACTAACGTGGCTTACCATTTCCTTCTCCAGTTCATTTCACAGATGAGGAAACTGAGGCAAATAGGGTTTGTTAATTTGCCCAGAGATACTCGGATACCAAGTATCTGAGGCTGAATTTGAACTCATCTTCCTGACTCCAGATCTGGCTATATCCAACTGTGCCACCTACCTGCCATGAATATGCATAGATATAAATAAGTGTATATATATGTAAAGGCATATGATTTTGAAAGGTTACATGGTATCAGACAAAGAACTGTCCTCAGGATCAGAAAGATCTGAATTTAAGTCCTACTTTTGTCACAAAGTAGCTATTTAAGGAACAGGGGTTATGTCACTTAATACCTCACTGTCCTAAGGAAACCTTTCAGCCTATAAGTTGAAGAAAAAGTGTTAATCTTCACCAGTAGAGATAGTTTCCCAGTGTAAATTTCCTATACCAAAGAAATAGGTATGGGCATACATGTATGTCCATCATGTTTCTTCCAATGTAAGTTCCTTAATGGCAAAGACTCTTTAGTTCTTGTTTTTGTATCGTTAGAATATGGCACAGTGCCTGGCCCAAAATGAGCATTTAGTATTGATTGTTAATTAAGTGAAAAATGAAATTATCAAAAAGGTAAATGGAAAACATTTTTATTTTTTTCATTTGCTTCATTTTAATAGAGAAATTTCCAGCAAATATCCAGACAGTTAAAAATCCTCAACTAATCCTATACCCTGCCTCTGTGCTCAATTTATGATCCATTCCTGGAATTCATCATTCATTCCCTCCTACCCAGGTGGTCTGTAACATATTCTTATCACAAATTGCTTCCTTTTTAAGTCTTTTTGATTCTTACCCAAATATTCTTCCCAGGGTTCCTTACTCTAACTCATAAATAATGTATGACCTTTAATTGTTATATTCTAATCATATCCTACCAAGTCTCAGTGCTTTGTCTGAGATCATGACAGGTTTGTTTTTTTGTTTTGTTTTGTTTTGTTTTGTTTTGTTTTTATCAGTTTGGCTGAAGCATATTAAATTCTTCTACAGACCTCTTTTTTAACTGTGTTTTTCTGTTTCAAGTGTATCTCTTATAAACAACACAGTGGGATTCTGTTTTCTAATGTATTTTCTAACTATGCATTTCAAGCTATTCCATTTTTTTTGTTTCTTTTTCTCTCTCCTTTTACATTATCCCTTCTCAAATCTAGTTTCTTTCTAACCCCTGCCTCTTTTAATCCTCTCTTTTATCATTCCTCTCCCCTTCTCTTCCCCTTTCCCTTTTGGTTAAGTTATATTTCTATACATAACTGAGTGTGTATTTATAGTCTTCCCTCTAAATTAATTCCAATAAGAAAGAAATTCAAACATTGCCTGTCACTCCTCATTTTCCCTTCCACTATAAAAGCTCCTCTTTACTTGTTTCTTTTATATGAAAAATTTTCCTCATTCCAACATTCCAAGCCTCTAATTCATGCCCTGTGTCTATGCAAACTCCTTTCTAATAATGGTAAGATTCTTAGGTGTTATACATGTCATCTTCTCATATTGGAATGTAAACATTTTAACTTCACTGAGACTCTTAACCTTTCATGCTTCCTTATTATGCTTCTCAAGTCTTCTGTTTGAATCTCAAATTTTATTCAGGTCTGATATTTTCATAAGAAATGTTTGAAAATCTTCTAATCCAATAAGTATCTATTTTCCTCCAAAGCACTATACTCAGTTTTTCTGGGTAGATTATTATTGGTTGTAATCCTAGTCCATTTGCCCTCCATAATATCATATTTCAAATTCTCTGTTTCTTTAATGGGGAAGTCACTAAATATTTTATGATCCTAACTGTAACTCCATCATATTTTAGTTGTTCCTTTCTGACTACTTGAAATATTTTCTCTTGGACCTAGGAGCTCTGGAAATTGGCAATAATATTTCTGTAAGTTTTCATTTTGAGATTACTTCCAGGGGGTGATTGGTGGGTTCTTTATATTTTTATTTAACCTCCATAATCTAAGTTATCAGGAAATTTTCCCTGATAATTCCTTGAGATATGAAGTCTTTCTTTGATCATAGTTTTCAAGTAGTCCAATAATTCTTAAAGTATTTCTCCCTAAACTATTTTCCAGGTTAGGATTTTTTTTTCAATGAGATATTTCACATTTCTTTCTTTTTTTTTTAAATCGGCTTTATTGCTTCATGATGTCTTATGTAGTCATTCACTTCTTGCTCAATTCTAAATTTCAAGCAATCATTTTCTTTAGTGAACTTTTCTACTTCTTTTTTCCATGTACCTAATTCTGTTTTTTAAAGAGTTTTATTCCTCAAAGAATTTTATGTCTGTGTTTCCACTTGACTTGTTATGGGTTTTTAAAAAGTTCTTACTTATAATCCTTGATTTCCTTGGAGGTTTAGCTTCAGTACTATCGCCTGCATTAAGCCTTTCTTAGTCTCCTCAGAGGCTACCTTTTCTTCCAACTATAAATTATCTGTTATGATCTGTACGTACATATCATACATACATATCAGATACCCATTATTAGAATATACACTCCTTGTAGGCAGAGACTATATTACTTTTGTTCCTTTATTTTCACTTCCTAGAACAGTATCCGGAACATAGTAAGACTTAACAACTGTTTGTTGATTGATTATGCTTATTTTTATATTAATAACAAATTTTCCATGAGTTTTCTGAAGTTATATAATCCAAAATGTCTCTCTCCCTTTTTTCCTCCCCACTCTTAGCTGGCAAGCAATTTAATCTGGAATATACATGGATTATAAAAAAAACACATTTCCATATAATTCATTTTTGTAAGTGAATAATCTTATAAAGCCAAAACCTTAAAAGACCTACCTAAATAAACAAGTGATAAGTCATATGCTTTCATCTGCATTCTTACTCCCAACAGGTCTTCCACTTACGGTGAATAGCATTATATGTCATAAGTCCCTCAGAATTGTTTTGTATCATTGTATTGCTGTTAGTAGCAAAAGTCTATTACATTTGCTCTTTCCACAATACTGCTATTATTGAGTACAATGTTTCCCTGATTCAGCTTATTTCAGTCTGAATCAGTTCGTGTAGATCTTTCTAGTTCTTTCTGAAATCATCATATTCATCATTCCTTATAGCACAATAGTAGCATATCACCATTTTGTTCAGCTATTCCCCAAATAAGGGACAACACTTTAGTTGCCAATTCCTTACCACCACAAAGAAAGCAGCTATCAATATTTTTCTACATGCAACCCCTTTCCCATATTATTTTTATCTCTTTTGGACACAAACCCAGTAGGGGTATTACTGGATCAAATTCATTGTTTTATAGCTCTTTGGGCAAAGTTCCAAATTGCCCTCCAGAATGCTTAAATCAGTTCAGAACTCCACCAGCAATGCATTAGTGTGCTAGTTTTGCTATATCCTCTCCAACACTTCTCATTTTCCTTTACTGTCATATTGGCCAATCTGATAGATGTGAGGTAATGCTTTAGATTTGTTTTAATTTGCATTTCTCTAAGCAAGAAGGATTTAGAACATTTTTTTCGTATGATTATAAATAGTTTTGATTTCTTCATCTAAAAAATTCCTTTCATAACCTTTGACCATTTATCAATTGGGGATTGAGTTGGATTCTTATACGTTTGACTTAACTCTTCATATATTTGAGAAATTTATATAAATTTTTCCCAGTTTTTTCCTTCCCTTCAAATCTTAGTTGCATTGGTTTTGTTTGTTAAAAATATTTTTAATTTAATATAATCAAAAGTATCCATTTTATTTTTTGTAATGTTCTCTGTCTCTTGTTTGGTCATAAATTCTTCCTGTCTCTAGAGAATAGACAGGAAACTATTCTACGTTTGCCTAATTTACTTATAATATCACTCTTTTCATTTAAATCATATACCCATTTTGACCTTATCTTGGTTTAGGGTGTGAGATATTTATTTATACCTAATTTTTGCCACACTGTTTTCAAATTTTCCCAGCAATTTTTGTCAAATAGTGAGTTCTTATCCCCAAAACCAGGACTTTTGGGTTTATCAAACACTAGATTGCTTGAGTTATTTACCTCTAATCTATTCTTTTGATCCACCCTTCTATTTCTTAGCCAACACCAGCTTGTTTTGATGATTACTATTTTATAGTACAGTTTAAGTTCTGGTAATGTTAAGCCACCATCCTTCACATTTTTAAAAAATTAGTTCACTTGATATTCTTGATCTTTTATTCTTCCAGATGAATTTTGTTATTACTTTTTCTAGTTCTATAAAATAGTTTTTGGGGGGCAGCTGGGTATCTCAGTGTATTGAGAGCCAGGCCTAGAGATTGGAGGTCCTGGGTTCAAATCTGACCTCAAACACTTCCCGGCTGTGTCACCCCTTTCAGGTTGGTGGTGAGGTAAAAAGCTGCAGTCCACCACCCCCTGCAAAAAGTGGAAAGAATAAGCCTTTGAAAGCAGACAAAAGTGTAGACAGCTTAATAAGCCTCAGTACACGGAGTAGTGGCTCAACAGAAAGCTATTGCAGTGGAACTGACCGGGATACTAACAGTACCATCAGCAGCTATAAAAGTGAACAGACTAGCTCAACTCATATAGAAAGTATCTTATCTGAGCATGAGGATTCTCCTAAAGTAGGGAAAAAAAATGATAGGAAAAAAGAGGTCTTTGTTAACCAAGAGGAAGATAGTAGCTACACCAGTGATAAAAGGACTAGCAGTGAAATGACTGCTTTGGAATTGAGTACAAATAGTGGTGTACAGGGTGCCACAGATTCCAATGCCTTAGGTGATATACATAGTCAGAAGGATCTTAGTACTTCTGCATCTGAAGAAGATGACCCCATTTGCCTACCCTTACCATTCTCCTACCTTGGAGCTAATCCACAGTATTGACTCCAAGATAGAAGGTAAGGGTATAAAAAATAATTTTTGGTATTTTGATTGTCATGGCACTGAATAAATACATTAATTTAAGTAAGTTTGTCATTTTTTATTATATTAGTTTGGCCTATCAATGAGCAGCTAATATTTTTCCAATTTATTAGATCTAACTTCATTTTAGTGAAAAATGTTTTATAATTGTGTTCATATAATTCCTATATTGTTTAAAACCTGATGATTCTAAATGATTGCTACTTATTATTTTAAGGAAAGGTCCTTTTATTCACTGGCTTTCTAGTGTTTATAATAGGAATAGTGTTGTATTTTGTCAGAGGCTTTTTCTGCATCTACTGAGATAATCACTTGACTTCTGTTTGTTTGCTTATTGATATGATCAATTATGCAGATAGCTTTCCTAATATTAAACCAGCCTTACATTCCTGGTATGTATCCCACATGGCCATAGTGAATAATCCTTGTGATATATCATTATAGTCTCTTTGCTAAGATTTTATTTAAGATTTTTGCATCAATGTTCATTAGGGAAATTGGTCTGTAATTTTCTTTCTCTGTTTTTGATCTTCTTGGCTTAGGTATCAGTAACATATATATGTCATAAAAAGAATATGGTAAGACATCCTTCCTTGTTTATTTTGCCAAATAGTTTGTATAGTATTTGGATTAACTGTTCTTTAATAATTTGATAATAATGTTTGAAAGAATTCACTTGTGAATTCATCTGGGCCTGGGGATTTAAGTTTAGGGAGTTCATTCATGGCTTGTTCAATTTCTCTTTCTGAAATGGGGTTATTTAAGTTTTCTATCTCCTCTTTTGTTAATCCAGGCAATTTATGTTTTTGTAAATATCTGTCCACTTCTCCCTGTAAGTGCTAAAATTAATGGTTTCATTAAATATATGAAAATTATAAATCTTTTATTTATAAAAGAGATGGAAAGAGTGAAAATAGAGAAATACAGATCTGTTGAAAAGACATTAACCTAACTTAGTAAATATAAATTAGGAACAGTGTCTGGATATAGATATTTTGGGGATATACTCACAACCTCCATGAGCCAAATTCCTCTTACTGGTGTCCCTGAAGTTAATTCTCATCTCTGAGCCAGTGAGCTTTTAAGACATTAAGCTTCACCAATTCTATCCTGTGGGGAAATAATTCAGAGAAAGATATCACCATAAGGCATTTAGCCTTTCCCCACTTACCATTTTGGCCCAGAAATTATGAAGCCAGATTGTCCACCATTACCAAACTGTTAACTGACTTTCCAACTGCTTAGTGGGAGGGGGAGAGGTGAAGGAGCACTTCCACACGCTCCTTTCTCCTCCCTTTCAGTCAAGCTAGCCTGCCTGTGTGTGTGTGTATCTCTCCAAAGACCTGAGATTAGGGAGACTTGGTTGTCACATACCCCTGTCATCTTACAGTTTCCCTAATCCTACAAACTTCAATCAGAATTAAACTATCTCCAGAAGACAGGAAGGGAAAACCAGCTATCCACTCATTCAAGTTCCCTCCAAGAGGCAGGTCAAGACATTGACTGGAGCTGAAAGTGACTTCTGAGGCCAACTTTCTTTTTTGAGTAGACCTTCTTTCTTGGAGTGGTTCTCTTCTTGGAGTTCACTCTCCAATAGATTCCCCTTTGCCAGACTGCTTTCATGGCTTTTATGGTAATTTCCTGTCCCTTCCCCTTTTCACAGGGGCAAATCATAGCTTCCAAATTGTCTAGCACTGTCCAGAAGGCAATGTTTGTGGGAACTACTTTGCACCTTCTGGAGGGGTGAATACTCATAAAAGGGTTCACACTTTCTGAGGGTGTGAACAAATTTACGACTGAGTTAGAAAAAAGGTGGAACTCTCCAAATATGTTGCTGGCTTCTTACCTAGCACTAAGTAGGGTGTAAATTCACTAAGAGGTTTGCATCCTCTTCCACCTAGTTCAAGCTTGTGTTGATTCAGTTATTGCCAAAGTGTTAACTCCAATTTTTAGGCACAGAGAACAAAGGATTCCCTTTTCACAAGTGTGAATTCAAATCAAACCAAGAATTCCCTTTTACATCCCTGATTATCAGACTTATTGCCATGTAATTGGACAAAATAGTTCATAATGATTGCTTTAATTTCCTATTCATTGGAGGTGAAATCACCCTTTTCATTTTTTGATACTAGTAATATAATTTTCTTTCCTTTCTTTAATCAAATCAACTTGTGTGCTATCTATTTTTTCATAGAACTGACTCTTTGTCTTATTTATTAATTCTATAGTTCTTTTACTTTCCATTTTATCAATTTCTCCTTTTATTCTTAGGATTTCAATTCTAGTTTTTTTAGTTGCATGCCCAATTCATTGATCTGCTTTTTCTCTATTTTGCTGATAGAAGCATTCAGTAATATAAATTTTCCCCTAAGTACTGCTTTGGCAGTACCTCATAAATTTTGTCATTCTGTCTTCTTCTTGTCATTCTCTTCAGTCAAATCAGTGATTGTTTCTATGATTTGTTCCTTGACTCACCCATTTTGAAGAATTAGATTATTGGGTTTCCAATTCATTTTTAATTTGCATTTCCATGAACCCTTATTTATTGCATTTTTATTACATTATGGTCTAGAAATGCATTTATTATTTCTGCTTTTCTGCACTTAGTTATAAAGATTTTATGCCATAGTAAATGGTCAATTTTTGAATATGTACCATATGCTTCTGAAAAGAAGGTATATTCCTTTTTGTCCCTATTCAATTTTTCCCAGATCTCTATTAAATCTAACTTTTCTAAAATAGTCCAATAGATTCTGCTCCAGCCCCTTAACTTTATTCCACGTTTGTCTACAACCTCAAATGTGTTTCTTGTAAACAATGCATTGTAGGATTCTGGTTTTTAATCTAATCTACTAACCTCTTCCATTTCATGGGTGAGTTCATCCCATTTACATTAACAGTCATGATTATCATCAATGTATTCCCCTCCATCTTGTTTTCCTTTTTTAATCTTGTGCTTTCTCCTTTCACTCTTTCCTTCCACACTAGTGTTTTGCTTTTGATCACTGCCCTAGTCCCCCTCCCTTATATTACTCCCCTTCCCACAATCATCCTTCTTATTCCTTTTCTACTTATCAAAGGGCCTTTTAATCATGTGCTCCAAACTTCTCCCTTCCATATATTACTCCCTTCCCAAATACCCCCATTCTTATTCCTCTTCTACTTTTATCTATAGGGTGAGATAGGATTCTATACCCCAATGAATCTGGCTATTATTTCGTCTCTGAGGAAATTCTTCCCATTCTAATGATAATAAGGTTTAAGTATTACTCATTAGCACCTTCATCCTCCCCTCCAATATAATAGTACTTTTTCCCCCACCATTCCTCTTTTGATATAATTTACCCCATTTTACTTCTCTCTTCCCATTTCTCTTAGTGTAATCCTCTTTTTCAACCTTAGATTTATTTTGTACATCATCCTCAAAATATTACAATCATATCCTTTGTCTAAGTATACTTCTTATAACCAAATTACAATGATAAAAAAATTTTAAGAGTTACAAAAATCATATTTCCATATAGAAATAAAAACAATTCAACTTTATTGAGGCCCTTAATTTTTTCCCCAATTTTATTTACCTTTTTATGCTTCTCTTGAATTTTGTACTTGAACATCAAATTTTCTGTTTAAATTGGTTTCTTCTTTATGAATGTATAAAAATCTTTCATTTTATTAAATGACCATATTTTCCCCTGAAATAGTATAGTCAATTTTGATGGATAGGTGATTCTTGGTTATAAACCAAGTTCCCTTGCCTGAAGAGATATCATATTCAAAGCCTTTGGGTCCTTTAATGTGAAAGCTGCCAGATCCTATGCAATCCTGACTGGGGCTCCATGACATTTGAATTATTTCTTTCTGGCTGCTTACAATATTCTCTCCTTAGGTTGGGACCTCTTGAATTTGCCTATACTCATACTGGGAGTTGTCATTTAGGAATTTATTACAGGAGGTGATCTGCATTCAATTTCTCTTTTATCCTCTTTCTCAAAATATCAGGGCACTTTTGATAATTTCATGTAATATGATGACTAGGCTTTTTTTATTATGACTTTCAGATAGTCCAATAATTCTTAAGTTGACTCTCCTGGACCTATTTTCCAAGTCAGTTATTTTTTCAATGAGAGATTTCATATTTTTATGCAATTGTTTTTATTCTTTAAATTTTGTTTTATTGTTCTTGATGTTTTATGAAGTCACTCACTTTTATTTGTCCAATTCTAATCTTTAAAGAATGAATTTTTCCCATAACCTTTTGATCCTCCTTTTCCGCTTGGTCCATTCTAATTTTCATGGAATTCTTTTCTTTATTGGATTTTTTTGCCTCTTTTCCCAGTAAGTCAATTCTGTTTTTTTAAAAAAAACTTTTTTTTCTTCATTGAATTTTTGTGCCTTTTTTCCAGTTGACAGATTTTGCCTTTAAAGCTATTATTTTCCATTTTGCATTACTTTCATTTGTATTTCCTATTTTTCTTCTATCTTTCTTATGTGATTTTTGAATTCCTATTTGAATTCTTCCAGCACCTGAGATCAATTGCAATTTTTCTTTGAAGCTTTGCATGTGGCTGCTTGGATCTAACTGTCCCCTACTAACTCTATGCCTTGCTCTTTGTTTCTGTAGAAATTTTCACTGTTCATGTATTTCTTTTGCTGTTTGTTCATTTTCCCAGCTTTCTTTTTTGCCTGTGGACTGGGAGTTTTGAAAGCTGCTAATTTTATCTTCTACATTGATGGCTTGCAGGACTCAACATTTTGAGCTATTTTTTCTTGGAGCTAAGGGCTTCCCCACAGTACAGGCTTGAAAGGGCCAAGCCCTCTAGAC
Source organism: Gracilinanus agilis (assembly GCF_016433145.1). Lineage (NCBI taxonomy): Eukaryota > Metazoa > Chordata > Mammalia > Didelphimorphia > Didelphidae > Gracilinanus > Gracilinanus agilis. The sequence continues at coordinate 498,853,679 of NC_058130.1, read as the reverse complement.
TTTCAAGCCTAACTAAGGACTGGTGTCAGAGCCTGGGACTTCAAGGGTTGGGTTTGGGGTGTTGGGTACTCTGTTATTGGTGTGGGCACCATCCTGGGATCCTGAAGTTGGCCTGTTCCCAGGCTTGGAACCTGGCACAGTAACTGAGGGGGTGGGGTGGCCAGTATTCCTTTGTGTGCAGTTTTATTTCTGGTTCCCCTTTATCTCATGAAAATTGACTTTCTGTCTACCTTTTATGTCCAGTAGGAGAGTCACCTTATTCTATCTTGCTGTTGTTTTTTAACATCTGTCATTTTGAGGTGCTTTTTAAAGATTGGTTTGGAAGGATCATCAGAGAAGTTTCAGCTTTCTCTGATACTAATTTGATTGAATATACTTATGATTTGTATATTTATTGATCCACCTGAGATTAAATAATATGACTTCATAATGAATCCATTGTAGTTTCCTCCAAAATGACTCAGCATTGCATTGATAAGAGAACAGTAAGGAAATAATAGGAGTAATTCAAAGTTCGAACAGACAAGAATGACAAGAGGACAAGAGGATAAATAATTGAGAATAGGCATTACCCACAATATAGGACCTCACACATATAGACAATATTGATACTTCTGTCCATGGACCATTTGCTTACTTTACCTTGTCTTACATTGTCTAGCATTTGAGGTGAAGAAGAATATTCCATTATAGAGGGGTGCAAACATTCTCTCATGATTCTTGTAGGGAATACATCATCCCCTGCTCACAACAAAAGCTGTTTAGCTATCACTGATGTTTTTTCATTTACACAAACCAGCCTTTCACAATGATGACACATTAAATATTAACCATAATTAAATTAAACAATAAAGCAAAAGAAATAATATTCCAGTATTGATATAATAAAATAAATAATTTTATTTTTTATTATATATTATTATAGCATTATTATAAAAATAAAATAAAATTTTAAACAATCCACATGTAAACCTGGATCTCCATTTATCTCATAAATGCATTCAAAATTTGTGGGAGAGAATGAACATTTGGACAAATTTGTCCTAGAGGAATAAATGACGGAAGAAAACTCATGTACTCAGGATAACCCATAGCACCAAAATAATAAACTTTTGTTATTATCTGACTATTCTAGAAATGAAGTTCCTTGACTACGTCTCATTTTTGTGTTGAGCAAATACTTTCTTGCCTAAACTGAGTACATCCACATTTTGCTTTCCTAACACTTTCACTGGACACTCTATGTCAATCAAATTAATCTGCTGGATGACTATCTAATTTTTTGTTTCTGAACTGTTCCTCTAAGAAGAAGTTACTCCTAATCATAATTGTCATATCCATTACTTCTAGCTTCAGGCTTAGCTGATACAACTCCTAAATATGTTTTATCCTCCCTCACTATCCTCTTTTTTTCTGAGTTCAAACTTAGATTTCTGTACAAACCTTATGACTTAATCAAATTGTCATCTTCTCTTATATACGGATGAATTAAACTTTTCCCATATCATAAAACAGTTCTGATATCTACATCATTAAAATATACTACAACTTGTTACCTTAAAAATAAGCAACAACTATCAGAGGACTGACAGAGAAAATGGTTCTCTTAGAACTTTGAGCAAAGTAGAAAATTCTGCAATAAATTGTTCCATGTGAAAGGATATAACTGAAAGGTAGAATGTATTACATGAGCATAGAGCAGTGATGGGCAAATTATGGCACCAGATGCATCCCACTGAAATGTTCTATCTGGCTGCTTGACATTATCCCTAATCTGAGGAATAAGGGTAGGATACAACACAATGAAACTTAGAAAGAGTTGCCCTTAGAAACAGATTGATAGATGAGCATTTCCTTTCCTTTGGCCCACTCTTTAAAAAGTTTGGCCATCACTGGCATAGAGTATGGCATATAGTTGAGCTAACTAAATATAGACATAAAATTGAAAAGGGAGGAAATTGGAGTCCAAAGAGGAGTATCTGAGAGAGCACTGAGTGATGAAGGGAGTAAAGACCAGGTTAAAAACAACAAGAGCAACAACAAAATATTGGTTTCAGGGTAGGGATACACTTAAGATGATATGGTAGAATAGGTGGTTAAAATAAAATAAAATAATTTTGGAATTCTTAATTACACAAGCAAACATCTATGGATGATGGATCAAAGTCACAACCATGTCTGTCTGTAACTGAAGTATAGGTTATTGGAGTTGAGTAAATTGATGAATTAGAAACTGAGGATGTTTGAAAACACCTTAACATGTGTAGTGAATTTCCCCAAGAATAAAGGTTTAATTTTGTAATAAAAGTAAAATAATTTGAATTCAGGAAATAACTATTTGCCATGTACTCAATTCTTTAAGAAGGGAGAATAATATGAGGACCAGTAAAGAACTGCCACCAATGTCTGGTTTTTCTCCATTTCTGGAAGGTGGACAGCTTGATGGAGAGGAGGTTGCTAAATTATAATGTCAGAAAGATGTCCAGGAAATGGCTGGAGGGTGGAGATAGGGATACTTCTATTCTGTGTAAGAAGAAGAACAATCAATACTTGCTATATAACTATATAGCATCTTCTAGAGAGACCTAAGTCACTGAAGATCCCAGAGGACAAAAGTAGTGCCAGAAAACGTATGGTCTTTACGTTGAGACAGATAGATAAATAGAGAGAGAGACAGACAGACAGACAGACAGACAGACAAATAGATAAATAGATGATAGATAGACAGACAGACAAATGGAAAAATAGATAGATGATAGATGAATAGATGCATACATATATACATACATGAATATATAGATAGATACATAGATATATGGATAGATATGTAGATGGTAGATAGATAATCACAGATCTATAGATAATAGAAATGTGTTGATATCGAGATATAAAACATATAGTAATAAGTAGTTTACTTGATTTTTGTATCATTCAAGAACAACATTTCCTTTATAATCATTTGTATTTTACTGTATATATTTTAAAACATTATTCTAAAAAGGGGTACATAGGTTTCACCAGACTGCCAAAGGGATCCATGAAACAAAAAGACTTAGAACTTTTGGGCTAGAATAAAAGGAATTTTATTAATGATAATATGAGAGGTCCAAAATTCTCAAAGAAAAAATATAGCACAGCTGGATGGGAGGAGATAAGACTGAGATAGATGAGAGAATAAGGGTGATAACAAGGAAGATAGGATCTTTTTTTTTTTTTTGCACAAGAAAAAAAGTTGAGTTTTCTTACAGTTTTCTAGCAAAAAGGTGGCAGTGGTATTTTATTAGGACATTCTCCTTAAAAGTTCTATGAATGGCAAAAAATGGCTTCTGGATTCTTCTAAGCACTGGGAAAGAAGAAAAATTCCTTTAACTGGGTCCTTTCTGTAGATGAGGTCCTGATAGCAAGAGGTCTGGTATTTGACTCCCTAGTTATGGGATTGATCCTTAGGGCTAATGTCTATGTCAGAGGCTCTGGGTCTCATCCCTGAAGATCAAGAGACACCTGAGGCTCTGATCCTAGATTTGCCAATCTCTAGCTTATTGGTAAAAGAGAGATATCCAGCTGGAGGGTTACTAGATAAGGGAAACTGCTAACAACAAACAAAAGCTCTTCTAAAAATGGCCCACACATCTGAGGTTTGCTCTTCTGGACTTCCTGATGTCTCTGCTCTAAGGCAGCTTTCTGCCATCTGATTTATGGTGACTATGGTATGCCCTGGGGGATGAGTCATTGGGCTTCCATGTCCTTAATTCTCATGGATCTTGAGATGGAAATGAAGTCAGATTTATTGACTAGAGCCAAAGATAATAAATCTGTAACAAAATTCACAATCATTTCTGCATTATAGTGAATGACAGAAATGCATCATGGATATAAAGCATGATGAAACCTCAAGGGTCATTGATTTTTAATCAATCATATTATAGTTGAAGAAACTGAGGTCCAGAGTGAGGAAGGGGTTTGCCCAAAATGATACAGGTAGTAAGTGGCAGAGCTAAGAATCAAATCCAAGTCTTCCAAATCCAAATAAATAGTATTGAAAATTAATTTTAAAGAGATCTAAAAATATTTAACCTGAGAGATTATTTTGTGCTAATTTTGTCTACAACTGAACATTGTCTCTCCTGAAACAGACCTTACATTCTTTGAGGGAATTGCATTCCTAATGTCTAACTCAATTCCTGGCACATAGTAGGTATTAGTAAATAGTTTTGGAATGATTGACAAATTGAAATTGCTTTTTAATATCCAGATAAATGTCAATGTCCTCAGGATTTAATGTCATGAACATTCACTCCAGGATATTTAGAAATATAGTTTTGTTGAATTTGAATGAAAAATACACTCTTGGCAACTAACACACCTACCTCAATATCTGTTTACAATATATACAATTTCTTCTGCCAAGAGTGTATGGTGTGGTTTATGAGTACTATTTAGAACAGTTTTATGCAATTATTTTCATTAAAGAAACCAAGTAGACTATGCTCATGCTCTGAAGAAATGAGCAAGATTTATTTCATCTAAAATGTTTAAGAGCTATGTTCTAAAATAACATTTCCACTAGTCCTTCTGCCTAAAATAAAGAATTGGCAATCATTCATTTGGAAATAAATTTCACTTCTCTGACTGTATTTGCATTGAGCATAATTAAGTAACCACAGATTATTTATGTAAGGTGTCTAATTGGTTTATAAAGTATGGCAGCTGACATAATGTAGCTCTTGGCTAGCTATCATAGTCCCTTTCCACAAATAACATTTTAAATGATAAAATCAATATTCATATTAATATTCCCCCATCAGGTAAAAATCATTATTATCCATAGTTGCCAATGCTGCCTTAAACTTCCCCTGGGGTCAATCAGTTATTTGGAAAGGGATGGATATAGAATTATGGTACATAGGTTATTTATTTACTTTAACAGACATGCTATAGAACAGCCACCTTTCCAAGCCTTCTTTCCCCAAATGTAAGCTTCTTATGAGTAGATACTGTTTTATTTCTTTCTCTATATCCTTAACACCTATCAGATTGCCTTGTTAATTTCCATAGTGACTACTTAATAAATGTTTTTTAATTGAATCCAGATGAGTAGCTCTTATCCACAAGGAACCTGAAATTGAGGAAATTTGTTAGAGAAAATTTCAGAGTGGTTGAAGGATCTAAAAGGGTATCTGAATTCAAGTGATATGAAGTTTTCACTTGGTTCCAAATGGCAACAGAGTGACTATTTTATTCCATCTACCTCTAATTTACTCATTTGAAAAATGAGGTAACACATCATAGGGAATTTGGCCTAAAAAAGTAAATTTATTGTTCTGTTATTTCCTATATACTCCATTTAGAGAAAGCCAAACTATGCTGGGGAGCAATTTTGTACCTACATCTTGTCAGAAATGACTTGAAGATGAATTTTTTCTCTTGTTCCTTAACTATTTGTACAAGATTGCATTTGGCTAGATTTCACAGACATTTTTTCAGCCTATAATAACTAATTGTATTTTCTTAGGTCTTTAGATTTTTTGCTTTTCTAATGTTTTTTAATATTCTACTCTTTTTTTGCATGCAACTTTATGTTTCTTAGATATCCTTAGAGCTAACAATGTGGGAGATATCAAAATCATCATTAGTTCATCTTTGAGTGGCCATGAGTGACATTACACTGTGGCCCTTCAAATGATATAATGATGATGCCCAGAGTATGGAATTCTCTTTTCATAGGGGGCATCATAAGAACCTTATACCTGAAGTCCCTTAGGCCAGGGCTCTACCATTTTACTCATGAGGAAACTGAGACAAAGAAAGGTGAAGCAGTATGGATCAGATCACATAGATAATGAGTAGTCCAAGTTTATCATAAGCATCCAAATTATCTTATTTCTGGCTAATGGCTCTTTCCATTGTACTATGAACTTACTCTTAAAAAAATAAAATAAATTATATTCTGTCTTAAAATCAATACTATGTATTGGTTGCAAAGCAGAAAAGCAGTAAGGGCTAGGCAAATGGGATTAAGTAATTTGCCTAGAGTCACATAGCTAGGAAGTTTCTGGTGCTAGATTTGAACCCAGGACCTTCACATCTCTAAGCCTGGCTCTCAATCCATTGAACCTCCCAGCTGTTCCCTATATTGCTACATGGTTATGAAATGCGGGGAGCTTACGTTTTGAAATCCAGAATTCTAATTCAGAAAAAAGATTTTATTTATATACACCATTTTAACCATTTTGACTGAATTAACTGATCAGCATAGATTAATTCCTGTTCATTTCAACTTTATGAATATTTATGAAGAAAGTACTTACTATGGGTAAATCACTGTGGTAAATAGTGAAGATAAAATAACAAATCCTACTGGAGATTTCTAGTCTGTCCTCTGAGGCTAAATTGAAATAATCTAATCTCTTTCATATGAGGTCACTGCAAATATTAGGCCCCAGAAACTTCCATGCCCTTCCTGGTTCATCTCTCTCTTTTTTTTTTCCTGGCGAAACATTCCAAATTCCCTCATCTGCTCTCAATATAATTTAATTTCTAGGCCTTTTACCACCTTATTTACCATTCATTTTCTCATTGTCTTCTAACCACGTGACACTTAGGATTTAGTAGAGGATTCAAGATATTATTTGACAAATGCAGTGAACTCCTCACTTGCCTAGCCCTGATAATTATGCCTCAACGCAATCTAAGATTGCAATATTTTTTTTTTTGCTTATTTACCACAATACATTTTTACTCATATTGGATTTTTGGTCACAGAAAAAGTATAGATTTTTTTTCATGAGAATTGATATGTAACTATAACTCTGCCATCTTAAATTTCTATAATTTTTAGAATTCAAATTCAAGATTTTATATTTTTCCCTAATAAATTTCACCTTAGAAATCACCACCATTAGATGTAGCTTAGCATTCTGATCTGATGAGAACTTTTAAACTGAATTACTATGATCCATTGTTACAGTGATGTGTGAATTAATTGGGACAAACAATAATTTTTGATATGGTTTCATTTTGTGATATCAATAGTTATGTGGATATACTTTTACTGATACTAGGTTGAATGAGAATTGACTTTGACCAGATAAAACCGGATTGAACTGGGACTTTTTTCTAACCATAGTTAATTAAGTCATTTGAGTGTTTGATTTGTGCCATATTTGCATTTCATTATTTTGCTTTGTTATGTTTTTAATTGTGAAGTTCTCAAGAACAAGTATCACTCTCGGTTATGCCTCTTAAAGAACAATGACTGTTAGAGAGATTATCATGGTTATGGATATGGTAAATTCAAAATGTTCAAAGATCATTCAAACCCATAATGAAAAAGGATTAATTTCACTAAGCCTCAAAAATAAATGCTGTTGAAGTAAAAAAAAAATAGCACCAAGACATGATATACTATTCTTGCCAAACAAGCAAAGACCTTCAGAAAGGTCTGGCATGTATAGGAGTTGTTAATGATTCTTCTCCACCTTAGGTGATTTATAAAATATCAAATGAAAAATGAAAAAACACATTTGGGGTATGTATTTTTACTTCTAGTGAGCCTGGAAATCTCGTTCTTAGTGAAAGAATAATGTATTATGGCCTATATATTTGTATACTAAGAATATGAGACATTCCACAATTATAGAAATTCCCAAACGGAGATGAAATACTGCAACGTGACCTTGCATCATGTGACATTCCATGAAAGGTTAAGAAATGAAAAGATAGAGATAAACATGCATCAGTGTCTTGTCAATTTTCTTATGTACTTCTTTTGCCATAATCACTTGTATAAATGATAAAGTTCTATATTTAAGAGTAAGGAAGATGAGTTCATTTACCACTTCTGATCCTGATACTCATGTGATTATGGGCAGGTCACTTAACCTCTTTGTGCCTCAGTTTCTTCACTTCTGCTCAGCAATCTTTTATTTGTATTAGGTTGATTCTTTTTCTCATTTTCTCTAATATTTGTTGAAAACCTTCCTTGTCCCCTCACTTTAGAGATGAAGCTGGCAGAGAAGACATTTTCAAGCATGAAAGGGAGGAGAATAATATAATATGATAGCTTTGGGGAGGGGAGATGCAGACTAGGGAAGATTTATTAAGGACAGGGAGAAACCTAAGTATATTCTTAAACTGTGAGGAAGGAGTGAAACTATAAAGATTAAACAGGAAGAAGGGGAAAAAACAATCTAGGACAGAGGTGGAAGGTTACCTCAGAGATTTGAGGAAATAAAGAGAAAGAGGATGAAAAATTAGAGTGATATGGTATAGAGAAAATGAGAAACCTCATGATCAATGGCCCTAATCTACTCAGGAAAGTAAGAAATAAGGCCATCTGCAGAGAAAGAAACATGACAGTAAAGTTAGTTTCTTAAGGAGGAAGGGCAAGTTTGGAAAAACTATTGTAGAAAATGTGATAGAGAATCAATCTAATATTAAATGGAAAATTTCCAAGTGACTGAGAGGACCCCTTTGAGATCTGATAATCTATATTTGTGGTGGTTCCAATCATCATGGCTTAGTGACTTCCTCTATCAACTAAGAATCTTTCAATTAAGTGTAAAGAAGATAGTGAGGCAGTCACCAAAACTGTTGGAATAGGCAAGACTAAAAAGGTAGAAGGTGAAGGGGATAGGATTTAATTAAAAACAGATAGTGATACTCTGTTTACCTAAGTAACTAAAAAATTAACCTTGAAAGTAAGAAAGTAAGGCTTAGAAGGGAATAAAGGAGGATATGGATGGTAAAGATAAAGAATAGATTCATAAGGAGGGAGGGAAAGAGAGAATTTGAAGGTCAAATGAGTATGATCAGAAAGGGAATGCCAGCATTCTGTATTATTGAGGTAGAGCAGTTTAGAATGATGGTGAGTGGCAAGATGAGATCACATCTCAGGGTGAATGAATTAGAGCAAAGATGAATATGAGAAATCAATGTACATAGAGGTCATGATTTTGGAAGAGGTTTACATGAATATTGAAGTCACCTCCGTGAGAGCAGGGATCGGGCTAGAGAAGAAACCATGAATAGGCTGATTAATATTTTGAAGAAGGAGAAAAAGTGACCTTGGAGCTAGCAGAAATGATAACCACAAAGATCTACACAGAGTGACATAGAAGGCTAGAGGGACTTCAGAAGAGAGGAGTTTGCTCTGTGATGGTGGCAGAAGGATTTGAAATTGTCAATGCAATGTCAGAAACATGCCCATTCCACCTGCCCCAGTGTATGGGACATGAAAAGAGTGGCTAGTTGGCTGAGGTAGCAAGTTATCCTGAATCTTTCGTAGTAAAGGTTTATGCCAGATCATTCCTGTGAAACATTTAAAAATAAATATTCACTACCTTCCTTTCTCTAGTGGTTTTATGAACACTGATTTCCAAACTTTTTCCTTTTTTTTATAAATATCTCTAATGTCATACCTATTACAGGAAGACCATATTTATTACAGTAAAGTCCAGAAGAAAAATTAATGGCTCTGGAAAAACAGAACCTGGGTTTATATCCTATCTCTGATACTCACTATCTAGGTAATTTTGGAAAAGTCACTTAATTGCCCTAGGATTCAGTTTCCTCAAGACACAATGATTTCCAAGGTTTTAATTTTTTCCTTTCAGTTCTAGTTTTATAATTCTATACCTTTACTTCCTTTGAGATGTTCTAAAGTTGTTCAGTGTGTCCTTGATCCCTTGAATGTGTCCTATTTTTTTCTACCCAGGTGTCTACTGTCTAGAATTAGAGTATCCTTTCTCATCTTTACCTCTGGAATTCCTATTATTAAAAACAATTCAAATGCTCCCTCTTCAATGAAGTTTCAATGGATCCTGTTTATTACTAATGATCTTTTCCCTGGAACCAAATAGATTTTTGTGCACTTCTGAACTGCTCTTTCTGCAAAACATTGTCTATTGTAATCATCTGTACAAGAACCTTAATTGACCATAATTTGTAAGCTTAAAGGCAGGAACTAGGTCCTGTATAAATGCTGTACCTCCTCCAGGGTCTAGCACTCTATTCCATACATAGTTTGTTATTGTCGAGTCATCTTCAGTCTTGTCCTACTCTTTAACCACATTAAGAGTTTTCTTGCCAAAGATACTGTTGTGGTTTCCCATTCCTGCTCCGGCTCATTTCATAGATGAGGAAACTGAGGCAAACAGGGTTAAGTGACTAGCCTAGAGTCACAAAACTAGTAAATATATAGGGTTTTATTTGAACTCAGCTCTTCCTGAGTCCAGGAAAAGACCTCTAACCACTGCACTACCAAATATAGAAGAATGATGAAAGCGATGATTAAATCTTACTATAGACTGTGTCTGTTTTCCCTATGAAATACTTAAGATAACATTCTACAAACGTTAAAGTGTTAATCTTAGTTATTAATATTAGCATTGGCTTTGTAGAGTGGAACAAAAACCGACTAGGTAGTCACAGTACCTGACCTTAGTTCAAAAACCTCCTCTGACTGAGACTTACCATTCATGCTGACCTTGGCTGGTCTAGATCCTGTGATCTATGACCCTATTATTCTGGTTTGTATTCTTAAAGAGCAGAACATTAGCACCTGTGTACATTTTTCTCTACTAAATTTAAGAAAAAAAGAATGGGAAGGGGTTGGCAGAAGCACTGAAGTGAAATCTTTTAATCCTCTGTCTGTTATTATCAGGAAAAACCCTGAGAAAGTATCCAAGGGAGCTGTGTGCCTGTTTCATAAGCAGAATCAGAAGAAGGCTATGAGGCAGCCCCCCCACCACCCAGTTCCCTCAAACCTCTTGCAGGGTCTAGAGATGGGTACCTCTGTCAGATGCAAAGGAGAAACGCACCAGGTGGATTCAGGAAGTCAGTCAGTTTTTTAAAATTTTTCTCAGCATCATATTTTAGCACATTTCCTAGACCTTCTTAGGTTTTGGATTTTAGATGCCCTTCCTGATCCCCCATGTTATTCATACTTTGCCTCTGAAATTACTTTGTATTTACTCCATATATGATTCACATATTCTAAACCGCATTCATGTTATTTCCCCCCAGAAGAATGTAAACTCTTGGCCTTACTATGGAAAACAGCTTCCTTTTTGTCATTGTATCTTTATGACCAACATCTTTATGACTTTTAGTAGACTCTCAATGCTTGTGAGATTAAATTTAACTGAATTACCTGCAATCACTTGGAGTCTTGTCCTCTCTGTCTCTCTGACTCTCTTTCTCTCTCTTTGACTGTCTGTTTTTGTCTCACTGTCTTTGTCTCTGTCCGTGTCTCTCTGTTTCTCTGACTGTCTCTGTCTCTCTGTCTTTGTCTCTGTGTCTCTTGCTTTCTATGACTTTATATCTTTGTCATTATCTGTCTATGTCTCTGACTCTGTCTCTGTCTCTCTGACTCTATCTCTATCTTTGTATCTATCTCTTCCTGTCTCTGTCTCTCCTTCCCTCTCTCTTCTCCCTTTCTCTCTCCCTCCAGGCCTGCCCCATCCTATCTCTCACCCCACTCCTCTTCCCTTCCTCTCCTCCTCTTTTTTTCTCTTTCTCCTTTGCATTGGTAGAACCCCTGGTGATGGAACCACCATCAGTGACTTGAAGTTGGACTAGTACTACATGCAGCTCCATTTAAAAAGAAAGGAAGAGAAGCATTTCTTATTGCTATATCAAGTTGGAACCATGAGGGTATTCCCCCTTGGAAATATGTTCATATATGGCATGTAGGGGCTACAGGACTATTAGGACAAGATTATCCTTAAACTGTATTGGGTAAATCTTGCTTTGTGCACTGGCCTAACAAAATAAATATACTTAAAACTCAACTTTTTCAGTAAAAGCAATTTGGAATTGCCTGTATATAGACTGAAATCATAGCTTCCGAGCTTGTTCCACAGTATGTTACTAAGAATTTTGTGGGAGCGAGTTCTTATTCTCCAGCCCACTCTGATATTGCTATTAATTAAGCAGACAGCATTCTGGCAACAACAGATTTTCACAGGATATGACTCTTCATATGAAAGTCTACAAAGTTTAAGACAAGGATTTGTTTAAGTATTCCATAGCCTCCACTGCCAATCCATTTGTGTATTTCATTCAGATTCTGAGAAACTTATTGAAGGAATCTTTAATGCAAAAGAAACCGTTGTTAATAGAAAGTGGGCTTTGTCCTCATTTTCTCTGCTTACTTTTTTTTGGTAACACAAATCATCTTGGGAACAGATTTTTCTTATCCCTTACATTCTCTTTTGTGCTAGACCCAGGAAAGATGTAGAGACTTGAATATCTTTCCTTATTGAGGCTTCTCAATCCTGCCAACATTTTTTAAAGTAACAATAATATCATACCTTTCTTAAGACTTTGTGTTGAAACATGAATGACTTGATTTAGAAATTGACTATAACACAGTATTGTTTTCATAATTTGATCTGTAGATAGCATTTCAAAATTTGTTCTCTCTAGAAAGCTCAATTCTGCCCCCAAATTTGCATTTCTTACAAGGATTGAAACTGGAAACCTCAAATTATTTCAGTTTAATATTTAAGTGCTTCTAGCTGCCTGTGACCATGAGAAAGTCATTTGATTCTCAGTTTCCCCACACATAAAGTTAATAATTTGATTGAATAATGTCTAAGATGGCTTCCAGTTCTAACTATATAACCCTATGGCAATATATATTATACTATAACATTAGATTTTAAACTTCAAACCATTAAAGGAAGATATTTATTTCTAATGATGCTTAAGTTTAAATGGAGTTGAATACAATGTCATGCACTACAGGGACCTCAATACCATAATAATTTTGTTTATAAAGAGAATTCAGAAATCCCTGCTCAGAGTGTAGAACTCAGCTGGACCTGTGTTCCAGACTGAGAAATCTCCTATAAGAGTATCAAAGTGGTGAAATAGAAATCATTGAGATTCAACTGAGGGCTGGGGCTGGTAGAGTTGCATCTTAACTACTTCTTTGCTCCTTTAGTGCTGCCTCCTCTTCCTCTGCTTCCTCCCCCTATACAACTTCCTCTCCCTCTCTCATCTCCTCTTCCTCTGTTCCTGTTGCTGCCCAGCCACCCAGTCCACACTGAGCTTCCCACAGCATCATGGAGATAATCCCAAAGCATGAACATCAGACCCAGTTTTGTGATTGAAGATGATGAACCAAGCTATAACCTGGACTCATTTTGCATTCCTAAGCATTATGCTCAAGATATGGGGGAGGGGGAGTTTTCATTCTTTATGGGCTAAACATTGACAGGATTCTGTGACTAGCAAAGATATTTGAAGGAGAGGGGAAGATGGCACATCACAGAGCTCTTTATCACCAATTTGGTACCTTGTTGGTTCAGTAGACTATTGGATCTGGAGTCAGGAAGGCTCATCTTCCTGAATTCAAATCTGGTTTCAGAAATTTACTAACTATGTGATCCTGGGCAAGTCATTTAGCTATGTTTGCCTCAATTTCTTCATATGTAAAAATGTATAAAATCTTTGTTGATTTGCTAGTATTATATCAAGGCCCTGAAGAGGAATAGTAACCAATCAGTTCCCATAACTGTAGATTTTATCAGACTCAGGAGCTACTGTAATGACCAGTCAACAGGAACCATAGAAGTGATTAGAAGAGACAATCTCTCCATCTTAACTGGAAACACTGTCCTGATTATTGAAGATATAATTGACACAGGGAAAATAATTCAGAGTTTACTTTACCTGATCAAGCAGAATAATCCAAAGATGATGAAAATAGCCAGCTTACTGGTGAAAAGGACATCTCAAAGCGTGGGTTATAGATCTGACTTTGTTGAATTTGGAATTCCAGATAAATTTGCTTTTGGGTATGCCCTTGATTAAAATGAATACTTCAAGGACTTAAATCATGTCTGTTTCCTTAGTGAGAATGGTAAAAACAAGTATGCTGTGTGCAGAGAAGCTTTGAAAAACTCTGGGGAAACTCATCCACTTGACCTTATACCCCAGTTAAATTTGTCCAGTGTTTCAGCTCTATGACCATCTGCTTATTAAAATATTTTTCAATAAAAAAAGAGGATCCAGTTCTCTGACACACTTTGTCAGACATTCTATTACCAACATTAGAAATAGCAAAGGTGACAAAAAAGATATATACAAGAACAAAAGAAGACAAGATTATGGTATATCAAGAAATGCTCATTAAAGAGTTCCAAATTGCTAGGACAAAAACTTCTATCCAGGTATATTGTGAGTAAAAATAAGGGTTATTGAGTGGTCACAAAAGTAGGTGCCTGGCACACATAAATGTCTCCATTTATGGATTAGACTAGATGGTCTCTGAGAGTATTCCCAGTCTAAGATTCTTTGTGGTTCTAATTCTATAAAAGAAATCATCAAGAAGATAATTTACAGGTAAAGAGAACTTGTAATATATTGTATCTGTGGGGTTTTAATATACCCTACAACTAATTCGACATGAACTCATTTAGTTGCCTTATCTTCAATGCCACCTAAGTGAATTAAGATTTCCCTATTATCACAATCTCAACCCTTGTCAGAAAACTGAACCTTTCTCTTCTTCTCATGGAAACAGAAGAGGTGCCATATCATGCCAGGGAGCCATAAGTATGTGCAACACATTTCATAGGGTACACACCCAGGAAATATTAGTTTTTAATTGCAAAATAATTTTGAATTCTTAGTTTAAGTGGATATTATCTGTATGCCTGAAACTAAATAAATTTAGTCAACAAATATAATAATCAATTTTAAAGCAAATGAGTATTTAAAGGCACCTATCTGGTAGAGTGAATAGGGTTCAAATCTAGCCTCAGACATTTACCTGCAAGTCACTTTACCTCACTAGCCTCAATTTTCTCATCTGTAAAATGAAGAGAGAAGAAAATGGCAAATAACTCTGGTGTCTCTGCTAAAGCTACAAAGTCTCAGACTCAACTGAAAAATGACTGAACAACAAACATTTCAAGAACTTGAATTAATTATATTGTGATGTTCCTGTATACCCCAAAAATACTCTGGAAGTGGCCTTTCAGACAAAACACCAAAATAATAAGCAAAGAAAAATTGCAGATATGTGCAACTTCTCAGAAATCTCTGTTGGAAAGGTTTATATTGGGCCTAACAACTAACATCACAAACTGCTAAGAGGTATTAAATTTGGCAGCTTAATTATCCACTGGAAACAGGTAATATTCCTTCCTAATCCGTAAATCCCCTAGTTGCATATTGTCCCTGCATGCTAATACTGGCATCACAGCACAGCTCACCTGTTGCTATTGATGCTGATATCTCTAGCCATAGTGCTGACTTAGCTAGTTGTTACCAATTTTGCTCCCTTTTGGACCTAACACAATAGCTAGCCTGGAATAATTGTTCTACCCAGCATTCTTCTTTGCACTATTGCTCTACCCATAGTTTCAAAAAAGATCTAAAGTGGGGACAACCACAGTTGTTATCTAATAGATATTCTTCTAAGGTTTCTGTGGAATTTTAGTTGTTTTTTAAAGTCATTTAATGTTTCTGTACAAAAACTAAAATTTAAGTATATGCAAAAGGATCACATCTATTCATATAGCAACAAGGAATGTGCTAGAGCCCATTCATATCATCTCTTAAGAGCTGATTGTTATCTTTTCAGTGTGAGTATTTTTTTTACTTTAGCAACTATTAAACATTACAAATTAGTGCTTGACTGATTGTTGATAATTCTTAAGAAAGTAGTGGAAAAATGTTGAAAATACAAATTAAACTTAAAAACGTGTGTTTGGTATGTTTATTTTCCAAAGAACTAGAAGTTCATCCTCTGTACACACCTGTACCTATATCCATCCATTCACCATCTATCCATCCATCCATCCATCAATTCAAGGAACATTTATTTCTATGTGATCAATGGTATGAGGGATACAGAGAAGCCAAAGACTTGTGTACTACCCTTAAGGAACTTACAATCTTTCTAAGAAGTCAAAAAATAGTGGAAGTAGAAAACTTTCTGGATTTTAAATCAAGTTATTGTGTTGCTTGTTGTTATTATTGTTAAGTCAATTCTGAGTCTTCATGAACCCATTCAGGCTATCCCTGGAAAACATATAAAGTGGTTTGCCATTTCCTTTTCCTGCTTATTTTGCAGATAAGAAACTAAAGCAAACATGGTTAAGTGACTTGCCCAGGGTCACACAACTAGTAAGCGTCTGAGGCCAGATATGAATTCAGAAATGTGAGTCTTCCTGACTTCAGATCTGGTGCTTTATCTACTACTTTTCCACTTAGCCATCTTCAGTCAAAAGACCAAGATTCAAATGCTGTCTTTGCCACTTTATACCTATGTGACCTTAAACAAGGCACTTAGCTACTGTTGACTTCTATTTTTATCATATGCAAAATAATGTGCTTGGACTAGGAAATTTTTTCTGTCTTTTCCAGTTGTTATTCTATGACCTTGTCAATTAATAGCATAAAAATTAGTCATTGTCACACTTTGATACCCACATAGCAAGACTTGCATCAGTAATAGTTGCCTCTAAGAAACCAAGATTGCAAACAGTAATTCTTAGGAAGAATGTTACAGGTAATCAGAATTAACAGTGGCTAATTAATCCAACTATGCTGTGATGGGATTTTATTAAAGATAGCACAAAATGTACAATTTCCACATAGAGATAAGAATAAGATTTTTGTCTTTCTGTTGTGCTCCACTCTTTCTGACGTAATTTAGGGTTTTCTAGGCAAAGATACTGGCATAGTTTGCCATTTCCTTTTCCAGCTTATTTCACAGATGAGGAAACTGAGGCAAACAAGTTTAAAGGTGACTTGCTCCAGATCACACAGGAGTGTCTGAGGCCAGATTTGAACTCAGAAAGATTAGTCTTCCTGCTTCCAGGCTCTGTGCTTTATCTACTGCACCATTTAGCTAGCCCAAGGATAAAAATATGGGAGAAGAAATGTAAAGCATAGGATTTCATGAAACCTGATTCTGGGACCAACAAAGCCATATGAGTCCTGCTACTCTTGAGACAAAGAGATACTCATAAACAGTGAAAGGCTCTACTCCTAAGAATGGTATATTACATGTGCCAGAAATTTTAAAAGATTTCCCTTATATCACGTACTTTTGAATATAAAAGATGAGCTGAGCTATAAAAACTTTTTAAAGTTTATTGTTATGGGTTATGAAAAAAGTAAAGTGAATTCCAAAGAAAGAAAGAATGTCATTTGCAAACAAAACTATAAGGAATGAATTGTATAAGAATGATACTTCCCAGCAGAGTGCTATGTTTGCAAGTCAGCTGTTTACAATAAGTCTAGTCTTTAAATTGATTAATTATTTTATTCGGTTGGCTTTTCTTTTGAAAAGAGTTACATCAAATAGTTTGAAAATGGAACCAGATGTAGTTGTTATTTGACATTATTGGGAATGTATGAGCAAATAGAAGATGGATCATTTGATTAAAAATCACCAGTAACTCATTTTCTGATTGGAAATATCTGAAGCAATTTTGGTATTAACCAAGTTTAACATGAAAGGTATTTTACGTGAACTAAAAATGTAATTAGCCTATTCATAATTATGGATGAATCCAGTAGCATTATCACTAATTAGTGAAGATTAGTATGCAGCAGCAAAGGGTTCAAATTTAGGGAATTAATTCACCTTTTTTCTTCTTTCAAGATTGGATGGAAAAATGTATGGAATTACCATGTGATGATGGCTTTCTAACTGATACTTCAATCCATCTCTGTTTATAGAAGCAAAAAGATTATGAGATTTTTATAATGATTGAAGGGAGATTTTGTTTAATTATAGATTTTTTAACTATAATTTTGGAGGAAATACCACACGCACGCACACAAATATGGTATCTTTTTAATATGCAGAGTATGTGGGTTTCAAATATACTTGCAGATAACCCAGAGCCATAATTACATACACTTTTGAAGTTAATACCTTATGTATTATCCATGTGTAACTGCCCATTATCTTATTTAGAAATATATTCAATATCAACAGTTTTGAACCACTAACTATATAGTGGTTTCTTCAGAACAATTATTTAGATCTTGTATACCCTTGAGCAAAACTATTCTAATTTAATTGGTATCTTAGGATAACATAAAATCATTAATAAAATAGTTTATTTTAAAATAAGTGTTGGAAAAAAATTTGAACTTCCTTAAGAAATGTTGTGATTTACAAGATACTATTGCAAAATTTTAAAATATATCATAATTGATATTCATAGAATACCACTTTGACTTGACTTAGTAATGTTTATGAATATATATATATACATGTATATGCATTTATACATATATACATATATCTATTTGTGTTTATGTGTGTATACATATTTACATGTATGTTTGTATTTGTATATATTTATATAGATGTGTGTGTTTTAGTGACCAGATTTTATTAATCAGGTCCTATGATTTTATTTTCTGCTTGTCATTCTTGGTGCAAGAGCTCCCTTCAAAGATGCAGTTTGACCACTTTTCTATAACTGATGATTTTATAAAGTTGCATGGACCACTGAGTGATTAAGTAAGTTATCCATGGATATATATCTAGTCTCTGTCAGAGGCAAGTCTTGAACATATATTATCTTGGTCTCTCATGCTTTAAAAATAGATTGCTAGGGGGCAGCTGGGTAGCTCAGTGGATTGAGAGGCAGGCCTAGAGACGGGAGGTCCTAGGTTCAAATCTGGCCTCAGACACTTCCCAGCTGTGTGGCCCTGGGCAAGTCACTTGACCTCCATTGCCCACCCTTACCACTCTTCTACCTATGAGCCAATGCACAGAAGTTAAGGGTTCAAAAAAATAGATTGCTAAAAATATTCAGCATATCATACATTATCTTGTTTTGAACTACTTTCTCAAACATTGTATCTACCAACTTCAGCGATTATGTATCTATCATTACCAATTTCCTGTTGGTATCATCTTCATTTGGATATGTTCCACATCATTTAAAACTCAACATGACCAAAATGGAATTCACTATTTTTGTCTCACTTCTTCTTCCCTATTTCAATATTTGTCACTACCATGCTCTAATTCACCCAGGCATACAAACTCATAATAATACTCATTTCTTCACTCCCTCTCATCCTTCAGTTACCAATGAGTTATCTATTTTACCTCCATGATATATCTCTTTTTTTTACATGATCTCTACCTCTTATCAAGACCATTACAATGTCCTACTTGTTCCAGGATCTCCATTCTTTTACTTTCCTACATATATTTGGCAAGTTGATATTAAAAAAGTTTTCCAAATGTGAGCCATATTTTAAATGATCCTATCCTTCTAGAACACTTCTCTAATGCCAATATTTTCTTGATGATTATGAATACAAAATGACTACAATTTCTAAGGAAGAATAAGAGAATTACAAATAACTCAAAATATAATTGAAAATGAGTGATGAGTAGAAATAGACTATATAGAATGTCTCTAAGAACAATTAGTACATATGAAGTAATGTAGGTCATCAGGGGTATGTCTGACTAGAAAAGAAGGCAAGGCAGTTATGTAGCAAGAAGTAAAGGAATTTATGGAGAAACTGAGTTGTACACTGGAATCCTTCAACATGAAAAGAACAAGAAAAAAGGTTACAGTAAAGTCCTTCATGGAAAGGCATAAAATAGACTTAACCTGATTCAAACTTAAGGTGTCCAGAAGAGCAGTGATTATTTTTCCTACTCTAAATGCAGACTTCCTGACTTCCCTGTTCCTGGTAATTATATCATAAGCCTCAAATTCATTAAGGCTCTTAACTCTTTGTGATCATTCATGATCCTTCTCTCTCTTTTTCAGTCTAATATCTGTTAATTTGATAATAATTTTATCCTCATTACTCTTTACATGTGTCCCTTTTGTTCTTCCCATACATTGCTTACTCTATTTCTTCACAACCTAAATTACTTGAATAACTTGCTAACTTAACTGGTCTCCTTGCATACATTCTGCATCTTCCTCAATCTCTCTTTCAGTGTTGCCAAAATGATCTGTAGCCTCAGTTTTGGCCATGTCACCCCCTTTCTCACAAATCTTGATGTTTTCCTGAATCCATAACAATCTCCTTGACTCATCATTTAATGCCGTCTTCAACATAGCTCCTGCCTATTTTTTCCAGATTTACTTATTATTTCTCTTTGAAAACTCTGCCCAAGTCAAATTGGACAACTAGTTTTTCCCCACACTCCATTCATCTCTGCCCAGGCGATAGGTACCCTCTAATGGATGTATATTTCCAACATCTCCTCCTCAGAATATTTGTCTTTTGAGGCTCAATTTAGGTGCTAATTCATTAGTAAGTCCTGCACTTATCTCCAATTTGTTAGTTTTCTTCTCTTCCTTTAATTACATTGAGAGAGATAGGTAGATAGAGAGATAGATGAGAGAGAGAGAGATAGATAGGGAAATACAGACAGACGGACAGACATACAGACAGAGTTGTACCTGTGTGTATATATAGAGAGTGTAAAAAAAGAAAAAAAAAAGCTTATGTCTGTGTATACTATTCCTTCTCCCGTCCACCCTCAAGAAGAATAGGAATGAGGAAAATCTCATTTCTCTTTCTATTTCTGGCAATTTATCCTAGTGGCTTGAACAGGGTAGGTATATATTAAATATATGTTGTTGAATTGGATTATTGATAAGAAATATGGAGGAGTCATAGTTTACAAATATTGCAAAAAAAATTATGGGTTCATGGAAATATAAAAGGACATCATAAGTAGTATAGTAAACTTCCTGAGCTGTCAAATAAAGAGTCCAAGTAAAGCAGTAATGACCCAAAACCCCTTTTCCTCCAGAGCAGACTTTGAATATCAACTAGAGGTAATTCTCCATTAATTTTTTTTCTGTCCCCTCACTAGCATTAATCAGGATGAGTGCTCATGTCTAGACTCTGCACTGACCTTTCTCTAATATCTGGTCCATTTAGACCAAAATAAAAGCCTTGTTAAATGGCACCAAACTTTGGGTTTATATTATATTATATATACTGGTCCCATTTCCTTAAGGGTCTATTTAGGTGCCCAGTTCCACATGGACTCCAATCAGTGGACCAGACCAATTTCCATCATTATCTCTGACTGTCCTACATTTTCTGGATGTTCCCTCTAAATAAAACTGCCTTGCTCTCTTGTTTTGTGAGCTCCATGTTTCCTTGTATTAGGCTTTAGGTATTCTGAACATTCTTAATTATGCATTCAGTCAATATCTTGGCTTTATGTTATGGGCAAGTTTCACCCATTCCAGAACAGGTGAGGAGAGGCAAAAATCATTGGTGGCTTATCTTCCTGTACTTCTATTTCACCCAAAAGAGCACTATCTAAAGGACTGACCTAATTTTAAACCACTAGACTCCATACAATTTCAATCCCCCAATTTCCTCTCCTTGTACATATCTGAATTCATCATTTTGGAGTAATGTACACTCATAAAAGGATTAAGGGATTAAGGGAATTCTTTTCTGAAAGCTATTCAGTAAAAGACTTCTCCTCTAAGCCTATGTCTTCACAACAGCACAGCAAACATTGGCACAGAGAGTGAACAGCTGTGGGCAACATTGTCTTAAACTGGAAACCAATTCTACTTTTGTTTTAAAATGTTTGCTTCAGCTGTATAGTATCTATGAGATAGTCCACATGGTGTAGTTGAAAGATTCCTTGGAACTAGAATCAAATTGGACCCAGCTCTGACATGGGCAGTGTTTAAGCTGAAGATTCTTCATTTTGAGAATTGAAAATCATACTTACAGTATCTATCTCAAGGCTGTTGTGTTGAGGAAAGAGCCTTATAAACCTTAACGTGTCATGTAAATATGATCTATTTTTGTTATGTGCTACCTTCCCAAAAAAGCACATACCCTCTGTAGTTCCCAGGAGGCTGACAAAAGTGAAGGAAGGCTAATAAGTTATATCTCAGATATGTTTGTCTGGAAAAGAACAAGCTTAAAATAAAACTTACTTCCTAAAATAATTTCTATATATTAGATACAATTGGAAGTCTGCTGAAACCAACTTAAAAAGAGCTTGTGAAAGCCAGTTGTTACTGTGTGAATATTTATATGTCAGAAGTCAGCAAGTGCTACAAATCCAGCTTTTATTTATTGACATGTTAGTTGCTTGGACTTTTCAATGTAAAATAATGCAGATTGATAATAATAATCATGCAGATTGAATGTAAAAATATCTTTTGCACACATTTTTAAAGAGTTAATTACTTAAACATTTACCAGCACACTCCAAAATAAAACATACCCATGATAATAGTACACAGGTTTAGTGGAAAGAGAATGGGATTTCATGTCAGAAGAAAACATGTTACAATGGAATTAGGACCAAATTTGGGGTTGCAAGATTTAATCTTTCCCTCTGCCATTTACTACCAGAGTGGCCTTGAGCAAATCACTTAGTCTCTCTTAGTCTCAATTTTCTTGTTTATAAAATGAAAGGGTTGTATTAGAAGTCTTCATTTTTAGCTTTCTTCTTATATATAATTATACTTTTTATTTTAGCATTCATGTATAAAATTTTGAGTTCCAAATTCTGTCCTTCCCTCTAGCCCTCCAATACATTGAGAATACAAGCAATGTGATATCACTTATATATGTGAAGTCATGCAAAACACATTTCCATATTAGCCATGTGAACTAAATTATTCCAAAGGGTTCTTCCAGTCCTTGAACTATAACCTTATTTCAGATATTTCCTTTAATGCATATTACCTGTGAAACTGTGATCAATTCACTTTGGCTTTCTAGGTCTCGATTTCCTCCTATGTAAAATGAAGGAGTTAAACTTGATTGTTTTCCATCTCTAAGTCATTTTAATAAATGTAAATCTACACTATTGGTGGAACTGTGAATTGAAATAAGAATTATGGAGAGCAACTTGAAACCATGCCCCATAAAACTGTGCATATCCTTTGACCTAGAAATGCCACTATTGGATCTGTATCCAAAAAAGATCAAAGAGAGGGGAAAAGGACTTATTTATACAAAAAATATTTGTATAACATCTCTTTTTGTGGTGGCAAAGTACTGGAAACTGAAGAGATATCCATCAATTGGGGAATGGCTGAACAAGTTGTGACAAATATGTAATAGAATATTATTATGCCATAAGAAATGACAAAAAAAGACATTACAAAAAAAAAGCTTGAAAGATTTATCTGAAGTGATGCAAAGTGAAGTGAGCAGAACCAGAAGAATGTTGACCACAGTAACAGCAATAATATATGATGATCAGTTGTGAATGACAACTATTATCAACAACACAAGCAACCAAGACAACTCCAAGAGATTCAAGATGAAAAAGACTATATACTGTTATAGAAGGAACTGACCAAGTTTGAATGCAGATTGGTGAATGCTGTTCTTCACTTTGTTTCCTCCATTAATATTTGTCTCTACTATGTACGTGTGTCTTCTTTCACAACAAGATAAACATGGAAATATGTATTATGTAATAATACAAGTGCAACCTATATCATATTACCTGCTGTCTTGGGAGGAGGAAAGAATAGAAGAGGAGAGAATATGGCTTATAAAATGTCAGAAAATAATTATTAAAAATTATATCAACGAAATCTGGAAATTTTTTAATTTAAAAAATTAATGTAAGGCAAATCATTTACCTGCTATTTCCATTGTGAACACTGCCATACTTCAAGGCAAAGTTTGCAAATTTAGTCAACCTCAACTCCTTTCTCCCTCTCCCCTATATCCAGTAAGTTACCAGTATTCATTAGCTCTGCTACACCTCTCACATCCATCTCCTTCTCTCCATCTACTCCAGCCACCACTGTTTCAGGCCACCATCATGTCTCATCTAGATTGTTTCATTGCATCATCAATTGATTCCAAGACTCTTTCCCTCTCTAATACATTATCAATTGTATTTTTAAATGACAATGACATGGGAGACTAATTTAACTTTCTAATTATTTCTAAATGGAAGAATGTACAGTGTGAGGAAATATTTGAATATATCCACTTGTGCCCTTTTTGGTAGGGAAGAGCAATGAAGATATTTATTATTTCAGTGTAGGAAACCCCCTCTACTAGTTCAACAATTGATATTCTTAGATAAATTTTCTGGGGAAAGCAAGTGACTATTAGTCAGGGTCACACACTCAGTATTTGCCAGAAAAATGACTTAAACTCATGTCCCCCTGATGATAGGATCAGCCCTCTATCCACTCTAATGCCTCTATTTTTGGTGAATGCATATCAAAGTATCTTTACAATAAGTACCCTGCCTCAAGACAATGTTGGTAATAACAGATTTTATTCAAAAGGAAGGAGTAAACACATTTTCTCAGATGATACTTGCAACTGGGCTCCACCCACCCTTTTGGCAATGAAGAAAAAAAATTAAAATCTCTATAATAAATCTTTTTAAAAAATACAATGGGAGTAGGAAAAGGTTTCATATTCAGAGCTTTTGCTTTCATACAAGAAGCATATACCTGATTTCTCTTCTTCTACTCACTCCCCACTACTATGTCCTCATCCCACATCCCAGGTTTCACTCTGACAACACTAATGTTCCTCCTTAGCTACAACTATGTGGCATACTCAGGAAGCTGAACAAGTTTTTCAGAGCAACAGATGTCTTTGAACTGAAAATTTTCCCTGATTTTAAGAAAACAGCTTTTTGGGGAGAGTATCTGATTTATTGTCTTTGTAAGTCGGCTGCTATTGCTACAGCAGCTATAGTAATCTCTAATTAGAGCAGCTGCTCTATTAGGAAAACTCCTTCTATTCCCAAGAACATCCTTTCCTTCCTTGCAATATTTTGTTTTCATAATAACATTGACCCTTGCCAACACTTTATAAACACAAGCTATAAGCATCATCATCATAAAATAATACTCCATGAAAAAAATAACCTATTTACTTGGGGGTATGGGGGTAAGTGTGGTTTAAAGTATAAAGGATTAGCCTCTGAGACAGAAAGATTTGCGTTCAAGAACAAAAACTAGTAGGTGACCTGATAAGACAATCCATTTAAACTTTCAAAGTCCCAGACCAGTCTCTGAGAATATGAACTGCAGAAAAATTGCTGCCCTGAATTGAGAAAAAGAGGTGCCTACACTGATGAAAGCATGTGTTCAAATGAAGGAAGGAAGGAGGGAACCAAAGAAGGAAAGAAGAAAGGAAGGAGGAAAGGAAGGAAAGACTACTAACTAAATAATTCCTTTCATTCCATTGATCTAAAAGTAAAAAAATATTCTTGAGATTTTAATAAACTGAAATAAGTCAATAATATGACATTGCAGTAAAAAATGGGGAAATCCTAGACTTCATTGAGAGAGATGTGCTATCCTGTGCTTGGAAAAGTGACATTCTCCAACTTTTTCCAAATCTAGACAACCAAGGTAAACAGCATGGGATCTCAAGAGGTAGGCTTCCTACAAACTTTTTCTCTAGGGGTCTGTAATTTAAATTCCTGTCTCTAATGTCTAGTATTTAAAATCCTTTTAATTTAATCCTGTGTATATTTACACTCTATTGAAGTGGAAGGTTGGACAGGAGAATTTGGCAACAGGCAAAACTAACCATTTAAGCAGAAGTTTATCATCCAAGAATCAACTGAAAGAGACATGGTCAAATATTGTAGTCAACTGTGTTGGGGAAGAAGAGCTCTTCTCATACAGAAGTATTCTATAAAACCACACAAACATAGACCTAGGACTTGCCTATAGAAAAGCAGGATTCAACTTGTAAAGAGTTGCAGCCAATTAAGTAGCAGTTGTGTCTGGGAAAGTGAGCAGCCATCACTTATAAATACCTCCCATTTCTTATTATTAATTTAGGACCATAAGATCAAAGAATCATATATATCAAGCTAGAAGGGACCTCCGTACCTGATGAAGAGCCATCAAGTTCAGTTATTCAATATTGGGTAATTATAGGACAGATTTATGTAAAACAAATTTATTGTCACTATTCAGATCCAATTTATGCTCTTAAGTATAAAAAGTTGATTTCTTATCAAATTTGAAAACCTTTCTAAGGCTAATCCTCTCCATCCCAGCACTTTTTCTTTCTATAATTTGCAGGTAAATGCAAAGCTGTAATAGATCAGTAGATAAAATTATGAAATGTATTTGCCATAACAACATAAGGCAAATAGCTAAATAATCTTTTTTAAAATGTTCAGATATTTAAGTTATTGGAAGTTACTTTTTTCCTTTGGGTAGGGCGGGGTGGTATCCTGATGCAAAGCAATGAAACCCTGGAGGCCCTGGAGGCTTAGGTGTCCAATAAACCTGAATATTTACACTTACTCTTGCTATTTCTTTAGTCTGCAAAGGTTGATGTCAGCATGCTGAAGTTTAAAAGTGAGGAATACTGCCATTTAGACAGGCAACCTGCTGAGAGATGTTTGGAAGATTAGTCTCCCAGTAATTATGCTTTTCTGTGACTACTTGAAAATATGTTGATTAAACAATGTGAATCTATGCTGAAAGCCCAGGGTTAGCACTGATGAGTTAAGACTCTGGCTGCATGGTTTATTATTATTAGGGCGTCTCCCAGGTGCTATTTATCTGGATTTTGCAGCTGGTTTTGTCTCACTCTTGGAATTCTGAGGGCCTGGGAAAAAAAATAGCAAGTTGGTCCTTGATTTTAATCCTGCTTGTAGTTTTCCTGCTCAATGCAGAGATAAATTCATCACATCCTTTATTTGCACTAGGGAGATCTTGCCCCTAGCTCCAGTTATATTAAGTAATAATCATAATAATAACTAATATCCACATAGAACTTTAAGGTTTACAAATCCCTTTACCTATATTGTCTAATTCAATCTATACAACAACCCTGTTTGGTAGATGACATCATTATCTCCATTTTACTGGTAAGAAGACTAAGACTGAGCAAGGGGAAGTGACTTAGCCAAGGTCACAAAGTTAGGAAATAGATGAGAGAGGAAAAGAACTCCTTTCCTTTTCTCTTCCTCTACTGCTTATTTTACTTGCCTTTATCATCCTCTTTCTCTTTCTCATTCTACTGCTCCCTGCACTTCAACATCTCCTATCTGTACTTGTCCCCCAATCCAATCTACTCATTATGTCACATATTCAGTGGTATAAGGTAAAGAAATCAGTCACCCTTAATGAGTCACAAACTTAGGAATTTAAGCCCATCTGGACTCAAAGTTGAACCCCAGGAAAATTCTTTATCTGAACCTTGAATTACCTTAGGTAAAGACAGAATGATAAAAACAAAGAACTGGCTAACAACAATACAGTGAGCATCAATTAATATTTTTATACTACAATTCCAGGGGTACATTTAAGGTTCACAATATGGTTCTTGGGGAAAGGAAAGTTGGCACAGGTAAAGAATCACTGATTCAAGGAGTTCTAAGTCTGTCTTGGTGCTGCCCTGAACTCCTGAGTAACTCTTAGTAGGTAATTTCACTTCCCATTTTCAGTTTCCTTAGCTGTTAAAAATAAATAAACAAAAATTTAGACTCTTAAATTCTTCTAGATCTAACATATTGTTTTCTGGGAGCCAACGGGTAGGTCAATATTCTGTTTGCTTCTTATGAATTTTCTTTTTTTTTGTTTAACCCTTATCTTCCGTCTTGGAGTCAATACTGAGTATTGGCTCCAAGGCAGAAGAGTAGTAAGAGTAGGCAATGGGGTTGAAGTGACTTGCCCAGGGTCACACAGCTGGGAAGTGTCTGAGGTCAGATTTGAACCTGGGACTTCCTGTCTCTAGGCCTGGCTCTCAATTCACTGAGCTACCCAGTTGCCCCCTTCTTTTGGATTTTTAATAGGGGTGTGTGTGTGTGTGTGTGTGTGTGTGTGTGTGTGTGTGTGTGTGTGTGTGTTGGGAATAGTGCTGGAAGTCTATCTCTGAAAGTTGACTATCATCTTCATTTGTATCCTCAAACAAGAAGTTTAACCAGAAAGCCATCTAGCTGGTAGGTTATAATATCTGGTTATTTAAAAAAAACATAGAAAATGAAATGAGTCATGTCAAAACATCTGCTTGGTTAAAAAAATCTTTTACTTTTCAGTTTTCTAGAGGTGTGTTTTATATGTATATCTAAGGGCAAAGATGGGATAGAAAAGAATATAGGCTGTGTCATAATTGAATAATTATTTTTAATATTAAAATATTAAATATTTTTAAAATATTAAAGTGAGCAGATGGAACAAGTTGCATTTATGTAAATTAACAAAAGTGGTTGGGGAAAAAACATATTTTACATATTAAATTGACCAGAATCTTAGGATCCTAGGTATGACTTCCTACAGGACACATTTCCTAATCTCACTGAGAGATACTGCTCTTCTGTTTCAAATTGACTCTTATATGGGCATTGCTAACATGTATGTAGTGCTTTTTAAAATGCTTTATAAATATTATCTCATGCTTATTAAATTGAAGTTAATAGATTTAGAGTTGAAAGAGGAATGAGACTATTTATTCCAATTCATTCATTTTCACGAGAAGCAAACAGAGACCAGAGAAGTTGAGTGATTTGCTCAATCACAAAAGAGAGATATGATCCCACCCTTGGTCCCTGGTTTCACATCCAGCACTCTTTGCATTATAGTATATACCTCCATTTCCCTTTTTTTTCTTGTGTTTTCTTTAAATATAATTATTTATTACATTAAAATACCCATTAAACAACTCCTCTTTTTTCAAGTCCTTCTATTTGAATTTCCTTTTCCTTGTACAGGTCAATTCTTTCTCCTCCTCATTAAGTTCATCAATTTTTCTTCATCTTCCCAAAGTTTTCCCTATATATTCGAACTTTAGCATTTACAAGTCCACAACTTACAAATTAACTTGAAATTTTCATTTCCCTCTCTCTTTTCCATTTCTCTTCCCCAACTCTTATTTTTACTTGCCTTTGTCCTCCTATTTCTCATTCTACTATTCCCTCCCCTTCAACTTCTTCTCCTTCCTGTACTTGTCCCTGTCCTCTTTCTCTTCCCCTTTCTCCTTCTTCTCTGGTTCCTGTATCTACCTCTTTTTGCTTTCCCCCTCTTCTCTCTCTTCTTCTCCATCCTTTCCCCCTCTTAAACCTTCTTCTCATTCCCTTTGGCTAATAATTTGTCTACACCTCATCAGAGCTTATGTCTAATTCACATTTATAATTATTTCTAAGAAGTTTTATAACATAATATCCCCTATATACAAAATGCTTATATTTTCAGCCCTCATAGGCTAGGGACAAAGGTAAAGAATAAAAAACCTAATAGCAGACTTTATGATCCTTCCATCTAGAACACATTGCCTCATTTTCTGTTTGATTGGAAAAGAAATGACTATGTGGAAATAATTGAGGAAAGAGAATTTCCATGACCATAACAATGATAGCAGCTCATAATCATCAGGTTCTTTGTGGGTTTCAGTGGTTTTCTTGAAACAGCTTTGAGCAGTCACAGGATGATCAGTCTAGAGTTAGAAAGGATCTTAGATATCATGTAGTCCAAACCCCTATTTTTACAGATGAGAAAACAGGGGCATGGAGAGATTAAGTGGCCTGCCCAAAGTCATAAAGCTAATGAGGATCTGAAGAAAAATTTGAACTCAAAACTTTCTAATCTAAGTCCAGCACTCTATTTGCTCTGCTATGTAAATGCCCTCTTTAGAGATGAGGATAAGACTTCCAGAGTTTATGACCTTTATTTATAGGCAAATAGCTAACTAATGAATCTACTTTTTTTCTCATTCTAAATCCAAGACACTTTCCTTTGACCTTTTGTGTCCAGAACAAATGGGATACATCATCATAGATTTCCATGAATAACAGTTTGTATGCTGTCCAATTTAGGTTAAAATATCTTTAGATGAAAACAGCCTGAAAGCTTTATTCCATCCCATCTGTTGTGAGAGGGGGAAAAAAATGACTACGTACAATAAATTATAGCCATGGGAAAATGTATTGTCTAGAACAAAGGAAAGAATGACCCCATTGTACTCTTTGCCAGTCAGACCACAGTAGATGATATCATCTACTTCTGGGTGCAACATTTTACGAGAGACATTGACCAATTGACATTAGTCCAGAGGAAGGCAGAAAAATAATAAGGTGACTAGAAACCATGACTTATATAAAGGTCAGTTGAAGAAATAAGGGTTGTTTAACATAGAGACATGATTCCTTCTTTAAATATTGGAAAAAGGATTAGATTAATTTTGCACAATTCCAGTAGATAGAACTAGTACCAGTGAATGAAAGTTATAGAGAAACAAATTTCAGCATCATCTCACTCACCCAGGCTCTCACCCAAATATCTTTAACTTTACTCTCTTTCACATCCCCTCCATATTCAACCTGTCCCAAGGTCCTAGACATTCTACTATAATGGCATCTCTCATTTATGTCCCTTTCTCTCCTCTGATAATGATAGTACCCTCATTACAATATGCCTAAATCATATATAAAAGTCTTCCACAAATTAGCCAGGAGAAAGTTTCTTCTCTACTCAGCTGTCAACCTGATCTTCCTATGTGGCCTCCCCTCATTCAACATACTTGAATTGTTCCCTATAGCATCTAGGATCAAAAAGGAGAGTCTTTTTATGGAATTCAATACCCATCCTAACCTTACCCTTGCCAATCTTTCTAGTCTCATACCTTACTTTTCCTCTGTTCTTCAGGAGAAATGACCTGCTGCTATTCCTCCCATCAGACACACCATCTCCTGACTGATTATTTTCACTGGCTGACTCCATGATATTTCTCTCCATCATCTGCATCTCCTAGATTTCCTGGCTTTCTTCAGATCCCAGTAAAGATTCCACATTCTATAAGAAGCATTTCCTGATAGTCCTTAATTCAAATGTTGTTTCCTCTACTAGATTATGAGCTCCAAGAGAACAACGATTTTTTTCCTTTCTTTTGTATCTACAGTATATATTAGATGCCTAATAAATGCTTGTTGACACTTTATAAACTTAAAATATAGAAAAACTTTCTAACCAGAAAGATTGGTTAGTTTCTTGTGACTGGAAATGTTATATAAGAACAAGTTGAAGGAACCACAGATGTTTAAGCAGGAAGAGAGAAGACTTAGAATATAGGGATACAGGACATCATTACAACTATCTTCAAGCATATGAATGACTGTCATGTGAAAGAATAAATGAATTCATGAAAAACATTATTCATGGGCTTATTGTGTTCTTAGTGCTAATGAACAAATACAAAAAAAATGAGCAGCCCCTTTCACAGAAGTGAACTGTATTTAAATAGATGAAGCTAACATATATAGAGAGCAAAACTTGAAAAGAAGAGGTAGCACAAGAAGAAAATGTGATGGAGGCACGGTGGCATGGTTTGATGATGTTTAAAAAGTATCATGGTGGTCTTAAATCTCACCTATCAGAGGCCAGGGACCCAGAAACATGAGCCTAAGTTCCCATGGATGGTAAAGGAGATCCGAAGTCCAGATATCATGACTTATTGATGTCCAAAAAATGGGATAAATCTTGTTCTGTGTAGTCTTGCAAGTGGAGATCAGAAAATAATATATTTAGGATTAATGTCAGGGGGAGAAATGTCCCACAATCTCAGCTATTTGAAAGGGGAATAAACTGGTTCAGAAGATGATGGGTTCTCCTGGGGAAACAATCCAAATCAATTTGGAATATGATGGATTCCCTTGATTATTTCTTCAAACAGAATCTAGATGACCATATTGTTATGCTAGAGAAGTATTGTAGGTAAACTTTTAAAAGCAGATTTGGAAGTTTAGACAAGTAGGCAGGAACTAAGATTCCAACCTGGAACACAGCAAGGGGCGGAACACAGTGGACTCTCTCAAAAAGGCAGTTGGGGGAGTTCCGGGTTAAGATGGCGGCAGAGTAAGAAGCAGCTGTTAACCTCTCCTGACCGAAACACACAAAACTCCTCAAGGGGACATAAAAATAAGTCCAGACGAACGGAGGAACCCCACAACAGGGCACAGTGTGGAAGGTACGTGGAATTGAGGCATTTCCATGCTATAAAGGGGTGAAACAGCTCTCACTAAATTGCGGGATGAGCAACCACCCCACCCCCTCCACACCCAACATCTATAGCGCTGAAGCCAGCTAAAAAGAAATAGAGCAAGTTTGGGGCACCCATCGAGTCATTGGCAGCTCTGGGGCCTGTTCCTGAGAGCAGCAAGATTTAGGACCCCAA
>NC_058130.1:498748586-498816567 GCF_016433145.1 Gracilinanus agilis | reverse complement strand
ATCAAGCCATTCCCCAATTGATAAATGGGCAAGAGACATGAATAGGCAATTTTCAGGTAAAGAAATCAAAAGTATCAATA
This sequence comes from Gracilinanus agilis, assembly GCF_016433145.1. Lineage (NCBI taxonomy): Eukaryota > Metazoa > Chordata > Mammalia > Didelphimorphia > Didelphidae > Gracilinanus > Gracilinanus agilis. The sequence continues at coordinate 498,816,487 of NC_058130.1, read as the reverse complement.
AGCACATGAGAAAGTGTTCCAAATCTCTAATAATTAGAGAAATGCAAATCAAAACAACTCTGAGGTATCACCTCACACCTAGCAGATTGGCTAAAATGAAAGAAGGGGAGAGTAATGAATGCTGGAGGGGATGTGGCAAAATTGGGACATTAATGCATTGCTGGTGGAGCTGTGAACTGATCCAGCCATTCTGGCTGGCAATTTGGAATCATGCTCAAAGGGCTATAAAAGAATGCCTGCCCTTTGATCCAGCCATACCATTGCTGGGTTTGTACCCCAAAGAGATCATAGATATACAGACTTGTACGAAAATATTCATAGCTGCGCTTTTTGTGGTGGCAACAAATTGGAAAAGGAGGGTATGTCCTTCAATTGGGGAATGGCTGAACAAACTGTGGTATATGCGGGTGATGGAATACTATTGTGCTAAAAGGAATAATAAACTGGCGGAGTTCCAGGCGAACTGGAGAGACCTCCGGGAACTGATGCAGAGCGAAAGGAGCAGAGCCAGAAGAACATTGTACACAGAGACTGATATACTGTGGTAAAATTGAATGTAATGGGCTTCTGTACCAGCAGCAATACAATGACCCAGGACAATTCTGAGGGATTTATGGTAAAGATGCTACCCACATTCAGAGGAAGGACTGCAGGAGAGGAAACATATAAGAAAAACAACTGCTTGAACACATGGGTCTGGGTGGACGTGATTGAGGGTGTGGACTCAAAACTACCACACCAATGCAACTACCAACAATTTGGATATTAGTCTCGATCAAGGACACATGACAAAACTAGTGGAAATGCGCATCGGCCATGGGTGGGGGGATTGCGGGGGGGGGGGTGAAGGGGAAAGGAAGGCATGAATCATGTAACCATGTTAAAAATGAATATTAATAAATGTTAAAAAAAAAAGAAGGCAGTTGGGGTTTTGAAGGAGTTGGGAAACCACTGACCTGAGAGCCTGTGCATTTGGGGTATCTCTGAGCAACATCTGGAACATCTCAACTAGTAGGATCAAGGAGAGCAGGTTGAGAATACTGTCTTGTTTGGTGGACAAGCAAGATCAGTCTCCCAGTCTTCTCTGAAGAGTTTTTTGGCTGGAACCTGTGCTCTTGGAATATACTTGGACTAATATATTTTGAGCTACTGATCAAGACCATCAGTCAGACCATCTATGTGAGATCTCATTAGTCCCTTGAGTCCTGGCACCCTGCCTAGTGTAGAGTAGGATTTCCCAGACTTTTAACCTTTAACCCGGAATTCATCCCATAGTGTTTTAGAGTAGTGTGACCTCTCCCACCTCTTTAAATCTTAAGTTAATTATTTTAAAAAGTGTTTTTATATTCCTATTGTGTTTTTCTCTGTAGAAGTAAGGTATCCCTGGATGTTTTAGTCTAGGCAGCAGTTGGATCCCAACTGTCATTCACTCTCATTGTCACAAGCCTTTTGTATTTGGTTAAGATACATCTACACCCTTCATTCTTCCTTCATCCCTTTCTCCCCAGAAGAACCCCAGTGTGTGTATTTGTGTTTATTTACCCACTTCAGAAGAGATTCTTTTCAAAGGAATAGATTAGCCTTGAGGGCCTCTGAGATACCATCCAATTCTCAAATACTGTAATTCTGTGATTCTGAATCCCTACTTGTCCAGAATATCATAGAAAGAATTCAAACATCAGGTAGGGTATTAGAGCTAGATGACCTGTAAGTAAATTACTCTATTTCCCTGGAAAGAGCATGTGCCCTTGAAGTCTGGTTACCTGGAACTCGGTGTTGTTTCTGTCACTTCTGATCCCAGAATTTAAAGCTTGAAAGGACTCTACATGTCATCCTGTACAAGCCATCCCTCATTCTGTAGATGGTAAGACTGATCCCACAAGTAAAGCAATAAAGCCAAATTCAAAGCCAGATCTTCTAGTGCCAAGTCTCTCATTCTTTGCACTACATTTGTCATAAAAATGCCATATGTCATTTCACTTCTCTAAGCCTCAGTTTTCTTTTCTATAAAATGAAAAGAGTAAGACTGGTCCTGTCTACCTTACAGGCTTGGTGTAAGTCTCAATTTAGCTAATCTATGTAAAAACACATGAACTCTAAAAGGAAGGCATTATTATTACCAATGAATAGAATAATTGTTACCAGCTGACTTTTAAAAATGAATAAAACAATGAGAAATTTTACAGGAGCTTAATTCTTTACTTACTCTCATGCCTCAATTTTGTTGTTAAGTCTTAATTTAATGGTGGGTTATATTACCCTTTTAGTGATTCCACTGTCATTTTATGAGTGAGTCATAAATTTTACATTTTAATAAGACTTAATGGCTTAAAATCAGACCATAAATATTTCCAAATAATGTAATTTGGACTCTTTAATATTACAACTCTGCATTTTCTCTTCACTCATGAGAGCAGGTGTCTGCAGACAAGAGAGGCTCTTAGCCCTGAGACCCAATGGTTACTGGGGCTGACTATGAACAATCGATGTGTTTTAAGTCCCAGAATTCTGAAGTTAGAGAAAATACTGACTGTGTACAGTTCAAATAGGTGCTTATTAAAGTCATCATTTAAAGAGAGGTTGTAAACTTCTTCCCAAGGCCACAATGTCCAATAGGCTCCACAGTTACCAAGGAATGGCATCTCAGTCAATATACTAGTTTCATTAACTCAGCAAGAGTAAAAAGAGCTCCTTGAACTGGCATCATCAGGGAATGGTTTTCTCCACATAAGCAATTTTCCCAGATAGCTGAAGCTTCCCCCTCTAAGCACCAAAACATTTTGATTTAAAGAACTGTAATTCGAATCTCTCTAAGATATGTAATATTGCTGCCTTATTAAACAAATCACACTGAATATAATTTAACTGACCACATAAGAGCTTCAATGAACAAGATAATATTATATGGAGCTAAGTTTAGTCAATGATTACAATATGCTAAGCTATGTTATTTGCTGCTTGAGCAACAGCATGGCATGGTGGACAGAGAGCTGCCTTTGAAGCCAGGAAAATCCAGAATTAAGTTCCATTTCTGCTACATACTGACTATCTGACCCTGGGCAAGACACTTAACCTTTTACTTCTCTAGGCAATTCTTTAAAAATATAAATTGCAGAGGAAATTCCAGCCCACAATGATACAGAGAGTTTTCCTCTCCCAGGAGTTTTTGATACCAATGAAATCCTATCTTTCTCCCTTCTACAATATAAAGTACTTGTAATTTAGCATCTGTTTTGTACATCTCTGGGTGTTGGTTTCTTGTAAATTAGGGAAATTATGAGAAGACTATGGAAAAACAAAACCATCTTTTTATGTTTTGAAATTTATGTTATGAAAACCACATTTTCATAGTTAATATGAAGGTAGCTTACTGTAATCGTCAGCCTTTCATTCAACAAGCATTAATGGAACATTATGTGCCAGGTACAGGGAGTGTTGTAGGAGGAAGATACAAAGGAAAAAAGTGAACTTTCTCATTCTCAAGGAGATTACATTCCACTGAGTGATATGGCATTAATAAATACAAAGTATATATAAAGTAATAAAAAAGTAATTTCAAGAGGCAAGATTGCCCCACTTGTACCTGAGAAAATCAGAAAAAAATCCTATAAAAATTTCAAAATTCATTTACGTGCAATAATAATCAAGAGAGCAAATAATTCTCTTAATATTTGACTTGTTTAGGGCTCACATTTCTTAAAGCATTCAATCTAACGTTATAACTTAGGGAAATAAGAGCACAAATAACATAGATTCAGACTTGAGATACTTTTATAAATACAGTAATGAGGGTGGGAGTACAGAGCACAGATTAATTTCTTCACTATCCTTTTCACTTTAAATCACCTGAGTGACTTCATGGACAATCATGAAGTGTCACTGGGGTAGGAGATGGAAATGATGCAATGTCAATATAGCAAAATGGATGTGCAACATATTTTGTCACCATTTATCATCAGAAACCACTACATTTCATGGAAAAAACATTCTCTCTCTTTCCATTTCTTCTCCTCTTCCTACTCCTCCTCTTCTTCATGCTCCCTATCTTTCCCCTCTCTCTCCTCTTTCTTCTTTCTTAGTTGCCCATAGACCAAGGAATAACCAAAACACAAACTTTTATGTTCATTGACTAAGGTGGCATCAGGCAATAAAAGAAAAAAATTCTCAGTGACTGATTTGTTTATATGTTCTGGCACTGTAGGAGAAATAACTTTTATAACATCACAGAGACCACTTCTATTGTGCATGTGAGAAAAGAGGAATCAGTGTGAAGAAAAGTAGTTTAAATGAGCATAGAATTAAGGAAGGAATAAAAGGAAGAAAAAGAAATGAAAGAAGGAAGGAAGGAACAAACAAACAAATGAAGGAATGAAAAAGAAATAAGAAATTAACATCTGTGTGTTTATAGAAATTAATGAATGTGAAAATGTTCCCCACTACTGGGATATCATGAGATGTAACTGTACCCCATTTTGAACTAGAGAGATGCACTTGCTATATTTGATTTATTTGCTTACTGTCAGTTTCTGTTTCTTTTATTCAGGGCCATTTCTTTTTAAATTGTTTTGTACTTTGCCTGCCACAAAAATATTTTCAAATAGGCATTTGTGAACAGGAGGCCCTCTCTCCCTTGAAAAGAGTCTATTCTATTACCTCACTAGTTCTGAAAAAGAAGGTCATATTCTGATCGGCATCCCCTCCCCTTTTTTTGGCCTCAGGACTCAGTTCCTCAACTATAAAATGAGAGGGTTGGAATAGATGGCCTCTAAGGTCCTTTCTAACTCTCAGTCTATAATCTTATGACCCTATGATACAGCTACAGTAACTGCCTGAAATCAAATGGACTTGAAAGTAAAAGAGCCTTTTAGAAAAATTACTGGATTTATTTCATCCAAAATAAATCCACTTTTGGAATAGTAAAATTCTCTTATGGGGTCATTAAGAAATACTAAGCGCAGTTTGGTTGTTTTTATAGGTGGTGTACCATGTGCCTTGTGTGATATTGAAATCTGTAGTATTTTACTAACTTTTTTTTAACTTTTCAAGAATTAGATTAATAAAAAAAGTTTTGGGGAGCAGCTAGGAGGCTCAATGAATTGAGAGTCAAATATAAAGATGTGAGGTCCTGGGTTAAATCTGACCTCAGACACTTACCCTCTAGCTTGTGACCATGGGCAAGGCATCTTGCCTAATTTTTATCATTCTTCTGTCTTGGAAGTAATATGCAGTATTATATCTAAGATAGAAAGTAAGGTTTTTTTTAACTTTTTAAAAATCTATAATACGGAAGATATAATAGCTTATGTAGATTTCTATCAAACAGAATTATGTGGCTCTGAAAAGACAACTTTGGATTAACATTCCAGTTCTGTTACTGCCTGCTTATATTACATTGGACAAATTATTCACTTCCCTTGGCCTTGGTTTCCCTAACTATAAATGAGAGGGTTGTTTATCTGTCTTCTGACTGGTCTTTTCAGTGTAAAATCTGGTTATCTTATGCGAAGTAAATATTAATTCTAGACTATATGGTCATCCTTTCTTTCCTATATCTCCACAGTACTTAGAATGGTGCTTGACACATAGTACGTGGTCAGTCCAGAGATGTTGAATGGATGACTATGGATATATTCTCATCTAAACCCATTTCAATCAGAAAACTGAGAAAGTCAACTCTTAGTAATGATGGCCTTCTTAAAGAGTAAGCCATACATCAAGTTATCACAAGGATTATTCACTATGACTAGGTGGAATTTGTACCAGGAATCCAGGGCTGGTTTAACATTAGGAAAACCATCCACATAATTAACCATATCAATAATCAAACTAACAGAAATCACGTGATCATCTCATTGGATTTGGGAAAAGCCTTTACTAAAACACAACACTCATTCATATTAAAAAAAAAAACTAGAAAGTAAAGGAATAGAAGGGCCTTTATTCAAAAATAAATAAACTGTATTTATTTTAAATGATCAGTTAGTATTATCTGCAATGGGGATAAGTTAGAAGTCTTCTCAATAAGATCAGGAATGAAGCAAGGATGCCCATTATCACCACTATTAGTGGAATATTGCACTAGAAATGCTAGCTGTAGCAATTAGAGAAGAAAAAGAAATCAAAGGAATTAAAGTAGGCAGTGAGGAAACTAAACTACCACTCTTTGCAGATGATATGATGGTATACTTAGAGAACCCAAGAAAATCAACTAAAAAGCTAGTGCAAATAATTAATAATTATAGCAAAGTTACAAATTCAAAATAAATCTACATAAATCATCAGCATTTTTATTTATTTCCAATAAAAATCAGAAGCAATACTTAGAAAGAGAAACTCAATTTAAAATCACTCTAGGCAATATAAAATATTTGGGAATCTGTCTTTCAATACAAACTCAGGAATTATATGAACTCAACTACAAAACACTTTTCACACAAATAAAACTAGATCTAAACAATTGGGAAAACATTAATTGTTCATGAGTAGTATGAACTAACATAATAAAAATGACAATGCTACCTTAACTAATTTACTTATTCAGTGCCATTCCTATCAAACTGCCAAAAATATTTTTATAGAATTAGAAAAAAAATTATAATAAAGTTCATTTGGAAAAACAAAAGATTGAGAATATCAAGGGAACTAATGAAAAAATTGTGAAGGATAGAGGCCTAGTAGTAAGAGATCTTAAACTGTACTATGAAGTGGTGATCATCAAAGCAATATGGTACTGGCTAAAAGAAAGAAGGATAGATTAATGGAATAGCCTTGGGGTAAATTACCTCAGCAAGATAGTATTCAATAAACACAAAGATCCCAGCATTTGGGACAAGACCCCACTATTTGCTTGGAAAAATTGAAATTCATTATGGGAGAGATTAGGTTTGGAACAATATTTCACACCCTATATACAAAGATAAATTCAGAATGGGTAAATGACTTAAATATAAAGAAGGACATTATAAGTAAATCAGATGAACATAGAATAGTATGCCTGTCAGATCTATGGGAAAGGAAAGAATTTAAGAGCACATAAGAGATTGAGAACATTACAAAATGTAAAATGAATAATTTTGATTACATTAAATTTAAAAGGTTTTGTACAAACAAAACCAATGCAACCAAAATTAGAAAGGAAGCAACAAACTGAGGGGAAATTTTATAACAAAAACCTCTGACAAAGGTCTAATTTCTCAAATTTATAGGGAACTAAATAAAATGTACAAGAAATTAAGCCATTCCCCTATTGACAAATGGTCAAGGGACATGAATAAGTAGTTTTCAGATGAAGAAATCAAAACTATCAATAATCACATGAAAAAGTATTCTAAATCCCTTCTGATAAGAAAAATGCAAATCAAAAAAACATTGTGGTACCACCTCACACCTAGCAGATTGGCCAATATGACAATAAAGGAAAATAATAAATGTTGGGGGGTATGTGGCAAAATTGGAATACTAATACACTGCTGGTAGAGTTGTGAATTCCTCCAACTGCTCTGGAGGCAATTTATAATTATGCCCAAAGGGCTTTAAAAGAATGCACATCCTTTCATCCAGCAATACCACTACTAGATTTGTACCCTAAAGATATAATAAAAAATGTTTTTACAAAAATATTCATAGCTGCACTCTTTGTGGTGCCAAAAAATTGAAAAATGAGGGAGTGTCCATTGATTGGGGAATGGATGAACAAATTGTGGTATATGATGGTGGTGGAATACTACTGTGCTGTAAGGAATGATGTACTAGAGGATTTCTATATAAACAGGAAGAACCTCCAGGAACTGATATAGAGTGAAATGAGCAGAATCAAGAGAACATTATTCACAGAATGTGAAACATTGAGGAACAATCCAAAGTAATAGACTGCTACTACAAGACAATTCCAAGGGACTTATGAGAAGGAATACTATCCACATCGAGAGAAAGAACTGTGGGAATAGAAACAGAAGAAATCAAATGATTTAACATTTGTTTATATGAATATATGATTGGAAGTTTTGGTTTTAAAAGATTGCTCTATTGCAAAAATGAATAATATGAAAATAGATATAAATTATAACATTTGTGTAACCCAGTGGAAGTGCTTCCTGGATCCAGGATGGAGGAGGGAAGCAAAGAGGGAAAGAAAATAAATTATGTATACAAGGAAAAATATTTAAAAAAAACATGTAAGTTCAACTTGTAAGAAATAAGATAAATATATATATTTAAAAAAGAAATTCTGGAATTCTATGATTCCTAGCAATATACTTTCAGTAGAAGATTATCTGTATCAACCAAATGTATTTTTGTCTTGTAGACAATATTGGAGCTTTTTAAAATCATAGTGGAAAAGTTGTTAGTTGTGGAACCAAAGGATATGGTTTTAAATTTTCCTCTGATGATTTCTATTTTTGTGACCATGGGCAAGTCACTTAAGCTCCCTTGATGTTGGCATCCTCACCTATAAAATTATGTGGTTGAAACTACCAGCCCTAGGTTTATAATTCTAAGACCTCTATATGCTCTATATCCACCTGTATGTCACAGGCACGAATAGGTTTTTTTTCATAAACTTATTTTTTCCTGGATCAATAGTTAGGCCAAAGTCTTTTTAGTAATTACGAATTTCATTTAAGAGGATCTGTAATATTCCAAAAAGCAAATGAGATAATACATTTAAAGTTCCTTAACCTGTTCCCCTCCCCAAGACAGCAAGTAATGTAATATGGGTTATACATATGCTATCATGTAGTACATATTTCTTTATTTGTCATGTGTCATGTGAAAGAAGAACACATATTGCATACAAGAAAAGTCTCATGAAGGAAATAAAATGGAAAATGCTTTTGAGCTGCATTCAAACTCTATCAGTTCCTTCTTTAGTGGTAGTATTTTTCATCACAAGTCTCTTGGACTTGTCTTAAATCCTTGCATTGCTGATAGAAGCTATCATTTACAGTTGATCATCATACAATATTGCTCTTACTGTGTACAATGTTTTCCAGGTTCTGTTCACTCTTTGCATTAGTTCACATAAGCTTTGATAAGTTCTTTAAAATCATTATATTTGCCATTTTATGGCAAAATAGTATCTGTTAAAATCATATACCATAACTTGTTCAGTCATTTCCCAGTTAACAGATATTCCCTCAATATCAAATTCTTCACCACCACAAAAGCAGCTGCTATAACTATTTTGATACAAATAGGTCCCTTTTCCCTTTCTTTGATCTCTTTGGGTTATAGACTTAGTAGCAGTATTGCTGGGTGAAAAGATATGCACAGTTTTATAGCTTTTGGAGCATGGTTCTGAATTACTCTCTGGAATCATTATATCAGGTCATAATTCTGCCTACAATTCATGTGTCCCAATTTTCCCACATCCCCTCCAACATTTATCATTTTCCTTTTTAATCCTATTAGCCAATCTGATAAATGTGAGGTGGTACATTAGAGTTGTTTTAATTCGATTTGTAGCATTTGATATGATTACAAATAGTTTTAATTTCTTTATCAGAGAACTACCTCTTTAATCCTTTGACCATTTATCAGTTGGGGAATGACATGCTGGTAACATTCTTTGCCAAAATATTGGCTCTAGAGCAAAGTGCTAGGACACACTATCTTTCCTGTAGTCACATCTATTCATTAGCCAACTCTTACACAGAGATAACCTAGCTTGTCTCTGGATGCAGAAGGTGTTTGGGGAAATTCTATTGCTCCAGTTTAGAAAAAATTCAGAAAATTCAGCCCTTTTATCTTTGAATGATTCCATTACCCTTGGCCTACTATCCCAGAGAGTTCCAGTTTTGCTCCAGGACTCCCAAATACTGACTGAAACATGCATGAACTTTTACTCTGACAAGTAATCTAAGACTTCTGGATGTAGGTGACAGTTGATCACAGTTTTCTGACTAGAAGACCCCATTTCTCAAGATTTCCTCTACCCTCCTAACAAAGAAATATAGAAACAATCTGAGGAGTATCAATGCCTAGTGCTGAATTAACCCAGTGATATCATATGGCATTCCTCCTTTTCTCACGTGTCATAATTCTTCCTGAGACAAAATGTACTAGTTAGGCATCTAAAAACCAACCTGGATTAATTTTCGTCTTTATTGTAATTCCAAGTGTTTTAAGGAGTTTTTAGCCTTGGGCAGTAACTCTTTATAATCTAAGGATATTAACTGTACTTTCTACCTTCCTTTTTTTACCACTTTTAAGTAAGCCATCTCTGCTTCCCAGCATCCTGCATTTGTAGCATGAATGTTATCAGAAGAGCAAAAGACCTATGCTAAAGCAAGGGAGAAAGGTTATTGCTTAGCCTGGAACATAAAGGTTATGGGATTTCCTGATCAGTGAAGGCAGTTATTGAGATGCAGTAGGCCACTGGAAGAATTTCCTAAGATGGATGTGTGAGAAGTTAAATTTTGTGGGGCAGGAGTTTGGTCAAAAGCCAGTGCGTAGTTTATTAAACACAAAACACTTAGTTTATTATTAGGAAATACGGATAGGAAATAGGAAGGAGCAAAGTGAAAGTAACCTTATAATAGATTATAACTATACCCAAGATCCCAATTCTTACTAAATTTTTCTAGAAAACCCTGCATCTCTCTGCCTCAGAGGGTAGTATCTTCTGCTAGGCTGAAATCCTTACCTACTCTCCTATTCTCTCTATCTGATAATATAACCACTATCTATCTACCAGTCTACCCAAGTTATCAGTGATCAATAAGGCTATTAAGGCTTTATTCTGTTTCTCTGTCTCCAGTCAGAGAGAGTGCTAGGAACACACCCTCTTCCCAGGAGAGCCAGAGACAAAAAGCCCTTTCCAACAGTCTCCAACTTAGCAACCACACTCAGCCACACCCTCAGAGGGTCTCCTACTGAAAAAAACCTATTATTATTTTTCTTCTTAAATATAAAAAGTAGAAATTAATAAAAACTATCTTAACAGATGACACAAAACAGGGAATATTGCCCATATTGTGCTAAATAAGAGAACTGGCTGCAGAAAAGATGTTCAGAAATAATGGAAAATATTAATATTAAAATAATAACTGATAAAGCACTCTCGAGGGGATGAAATTATTTTGGAGCATTATTTCCTATTGATGCCTGAGATAGCCTTGTGTGGTACATGCCACAAGTATTTTCTTGTGTATAAGTCCTTTTATTTCATACCTTGTAAGGGACTCCCAATGAAGAAAATCCCTTTATGAATGTAAGTCAGCAGATCCCCTGAAATGGTTTTTCAAGAGATTAAATTATTTGTCTAGGGTATCAAATATCTTTATGTGTCAGAGGCCCAAAATAAACATAGTTCTTTCTGGATCTATCCATTATAAGCACTGATTATCAGATGAATTAATAATTTGACAAGAATTTGTTGAACACCTACCATTTTCTATTTATGGTAGTAGATTCGAGAAATTCAGAGACAAAAAAATAAAACTGCCCCTGTCCCTAAGGAGTTTACATCCTATGTGGGAAAAAAACAAATTATTATCATTCAAAGGCAGGATAGGGGAGAAGCTGGAAGAAGCATTTTTTTTTTCAATTACAATATCTTTCTTCTTAATTTTACTTTACAAGTGCTTTATTTCATTCCAACAGTCCCCAGGATTTCCTTTTCAGCCAATCAATCAATCAATCAATAGCATCTTCCACTTTTCTTACATTAATTTATTCAATGAATATTTATTTCTTTATATGTTCTTATATATGTCTGGGTTGTTTTTCTACTATGTGCTTTACTATATCCACTCCAAGAAACCCCCATTGCAATTCCTCTAGCCGTATTCATGATTGCATAATTAATTCAGCTCTAATAATTATTTTCTGTGTAGACAAAATCTGAATTAATAATGTAATATTGCTACTACTGGAATCAGGGCAGGAAGTGTGTGTTCTAGTTGGGAACTCTATATTTGGAATCAGAAAGCCTAGGGGAAAATCAAAGCTGTGACACTCACCACCTACCCTTTATAGCCAAATAATCTACATTCTCTGAGCCTGTTTTCTCATCTGTAAAATTGTGCCTAACCCACAAAGTCACTGTAAGTCTCAGTCATGAGAAATATTAAATATTATATCGACTGCAAGGGGATGTGGATGAAGGCTTTCAATTGAACTTCTGGGTGAAGAAATTCCCTCTACCAATGAGGGCTGCACCTTTGCTTCAATTTATAGTTTTAGAAAAAGCTACCTAGACACAGAGGTTGAGTAACTTCTGAAGGGTCACACAAAGAGTATGTGATGGAGGCAAGATTTGAATCCAAGTCTTCTTGACTTTGGCCCTTTCTCTAGCCATAATATCAAGCTATTTCTCATGAACTACAAAGCATGCACACAGGTGAGCCTTTATTATAATTGTGCTAAATAAAACTGTGATTCATTAACATGGTTACTCCCTTGTATCTACATTACTACACATTCACATGGCACATTGGCAAGAGCAAAGGATTTGGAGTCAGAGAACCTGGGTTCAAATTTTGCCTCTCACATATGAATGCCTCCAAGACTATGAGGCAAGGCACTTAAAATCTCTAAACCTCAGTTTCTACCCTTATAAAATGATGGAGAAGGAATGGATGGCCTCTTCCTACTCTGATTCTATGAGAATCTTAATCTAATTAGTATTATTCAATAATTAATCTAATTAAATACTGTGGTAAAATTGAACACAATAGATTTCTCTACTAGCAGCAATATAACGATCCAGGACAACTCTGAGTGACTGATGAGAAAAAAACACTATCCACATCCAGAGAAAGAACTGTGGGAGTAGAAACAGAGAAGAAAAACAACTGCTTGATCACATGGGCTGATGAAGATATGATTGGGGATACTGACTCTTAAACAATCACCTTAGTGTAAATATCAATAATATGGAAATAGGTCTTGATCAATGACACATGTAAAACCCAGTGGAATTGCGTGTCAGCTATGGGAAGGGGGTGGGAGGAGGAGAGGGAAAGAACATGAATTATGTAACCATAGAAAAATATTCCTAATTAATTAATTCCAAATAAATAATAAATCTAATTAGACACTTATTAAATATCTGCCATAAATAAGACAAAAGGATAGAAAGACAAAAACTGGCTCAATACTCTCTATCCACAAGAGCTTCTGTATTTTTATTGCATGATTCTTAGTATCCTTCTATCTATCTTCCAATGTACTCATGGATTTCTGGTTCATATGCCATGACTATAGGATAGTCAATCTTGATTTTACCAACATGCATTATATGTGCTCCAAGTAGTCTCATATGCCATTTCTCACGCCAAAGTCATGATTCTTTTGAGAAGTTCTGGATATTCTTTGGTTCATGGCTAGAGCATACCAATAAGGAAACCTTCTCTCTGACTTGCTTCTTTGTCCCAAATATTTCTTCACATTAAAATAACAATTGATGTAGGACTTAAAGGCATAGAAAATGCTTTATATATTTCCTCTCCAGGGATCTGTGAAGTCCAAAGGAGGGAGGAGTAGCCCCTTTCCTAGGCATGCAAGCACATTCTCCAAACTTTGGGAAGTAGGCTTTTAGAGTTGCTCTTGAATTTCAGGATGGGGGAGAGCAACTGGACTGTGCTTTTACTAGTAAAGGAACTTTCTAGTGAGGAAAACCCTTCTATCAGTGCAGGTCAAGAAATTCAGCACTTTCTCTACAATTTATATTTATGAATTTTAACCCCAATTATTATTTAAAACACACAGTGAGTCCGAGTAGGTTTGTTATTGTTTTTTACAGTAGAATGATCAAATCAGAAGCTGAGAAATGCAGTTAATTTTTCCTGACCAGAATTTTGGTAGGATTCATCTGCATGTTTCCAGTTTGGCTTAGGAAAAAAATGCCTGAATCAGCAGAGAAAAGGGGCCTTAGGATGAATACTCTTATGGTGCAAAAAGCTATGGAAAGAATTCTTTCCTTTCCTGGATGTCTCCTTTCAATTCAGTCTTTATAAAGATTAGGTAGGATTTATAATAAAATATGCTATAATAGCTTCTTAACTATGGACTTTATTTCTTTTGTAATATGACACTTGCAAGTACCTTTAGGCACTGATTCTCAGCTCTGAATCATGTCTTCATGTTCTTCAAATTCAATCATCCTGAGTTCTTGGTATCTCCAGCTCATTTCAAGGGTCTGCTCAGGCTGGGCCACTTAAAAACAAACCTTTTCTTATTGGGCTCCCAGTATTCAGTTCTCTCTCTCCATACCTAAAACTTTTTTGCACTTACTTTGTATATTTGTTTTTACTTATGTGTGTATATAGTCTCCACCCCACTCTACACAAAGTATAATGTAAATTTATTGGGTGCTAGGACTGTTTCATTTTTGTATGTGAATTCCTCTCACCAAGTATGGTGTTTTGGGGACAGTGGGGTGGTTTAGAGAATTGAGAGCCAGGCTTATAGTTGGAAGATCCGGTGCTCAAATCTGGCCTCAAACATGACCTAGCTTTCTGACTCTGGGCAAGTCACTTAACCCCCATTGCCTAGGCCAGTGATGGGCGACCTTTTGAGCTTGGTGTGTCAAAATTCACCAAAAAACTGAGCATAACTCGGGTGGTGTGTCACTTCTAGAAAAAAAGATAATTTCACAATATTTATAGTTTAAATAACAAAAATGTATAATTGTAATATATGACTGTATTTAATTAACCAAAATAGGTAAATGAATAGAGGTAGAATTGTCATCAATAGTGCAAAGAGTGTCTACACTACACTACAGCAAGTGTTTCATCCTCAGCATGCAGCCCCATACTTCTCTGTGTACAGTCACATGAGGCAGCGTGTCATTGAAAATGACTACATTTGTCAGTGCTGACACACATGTCATAGGTTTGCCATCACCAGCCTAGCTCTTACCACTCTTCTGCCTTGGAACTAATACGCTATATTGATTCTAAGGCAGAAAGTAAGGCTTTTAAAAAACTACAGCAGTTTGCACATAGTAGACACTTAATCAATGTGTGGCAGATTCAATTGTCAGTTGGAGATACTATAAAGGACTGACAGACAGTTTAAAATGGAATTCAGATAGAAAGGCAATACAGTCTAGCAGATTCATAGTCCTCATTGGAATCATAGATGTCTGGATTCAAATTCTACCTCTGATTCACAGTAAGTGTGACCACAGACACATCATTATCCTTCCTGGTGCTCCCAGGCAAATATCTAAGACTATAAATTATGGAAGTGTTACTGATAAAGCACAAGTAGAGGGGAAAACTAATAAAGCCACAGATTTATGCCTGCTTCTCTTCCCCCAAAATACACCTGTGACATATCTTGCAGATCCAAGGTGGCAGCTAGCTTTCAGGCAGCTTCTCTAGTCAGTGGCAGAGCTTTCAAAATGGCAGGATGGAGAATGTAGCCCTCTGCCTCTTTTGAGATTCTACTCTTTTAGAAATTCTGCTGTGAATCAGGGAAATAGAGTGTTCCTAGAGAACTAGCACAACTTAGTGTGAGCACTTATTGTGCACTTTTCAGTCCTACTCATGGACCTTTGGTATTCACCGTGCATCCAACTCTCACCTATGGCTCCCAGAAGTGGTGACATGGACAGTAGCCACACCCTACCAAAACCACCTTGGCTAAACCAGGTTTGGGGGAACTAATGAATCTCAAACCCAGCAGTGAGTTAGGAGGATGTCTACCCTAAGTGTATGAAGACTTTCCCTCACAGAATGAATAGAGGAGAAAAATCTGTTCCAATGGCCATGAAGATGGTTAAAGCATGCCCAGTGGAGTGCTTAGAGCTCAGTCAGGCACTGAAGATGACAAGATCACCTACTGCTTTCTTGGATTTTTGTCTTGTCTCTGGTCTTCGATGACTGAAGAGAGGAAGAGACTGATGACTGTGCAAATCTACCTAACTTAAATCCAATTCATACACAAATCATCACCCTGATGCCATTGGTTCTCTTGAAAACAGAAGGATGGAAAACAATGGCTAGTCACACGAAATAGTATTTCCTATTCTTTGGTCCTTCTAAATGTGATTTATTCCTGATATCTGAAAAATGCTTTTGAAAATTTTAAAACTGAACCCAAGATTTTGCTGTGATTAAAAATATGAGACTGGCTGTGGATTCTATTATTTTATTAATCATAAAATGAAGGATGAGCCTCCATTTTGCAGACTAAGTTCTAAACCTCCTTACCCCAGCAAGCATCTCCTGTATCTTCTCTGTCCCAGAAGCCAACCACCCTCCTCCTTCCTCATGTAGCCTTTTAAGTTCAAGTAATTGCTCCCTCTGTTGCAATGTTGTACACTGATGTTCAGACTGACCTCAGAGAGCTGGAGACATTGAGGATGATGCCAGATGCCTAGCCTACACTGACAACAGCCATTGAAGCTATAGTCAGGGAATGCCAAGCTGTGGTGGATGCTGGGAAGGTGGGTGGAGCTATTTTTCTTCACAGTTTAAATATCTGAGGGTGAAGTGGCACGTATCAAACAGTGAGAAAGTGTACTAAGTTCGCTGGTTTTTGAAAGATGCAAGTAGATTTCACCTCCCCCCTAGTCATAGCAGTTTGCTTTCTTTTGTTTTAGTACTCCTACTTTCTCCTTGAAACTCATTAACAGCTGCCTATTTCTGGAATAGTTGAAATGAGTTTGTTTGTTTGTTTGTTAATTAGGAAAAGTCAGAAAGTAGCAGCAAAAAGTCCTGCTCCCGATAATTCCTGTGTTTCATTTTGAATCTGTTTCTCCTGCCTAAGCCTGCTCAGAGATGGCATTAAAGTAGGGGCAGCTGGGTAGCTCAGTGGATTGAGAGCCAGGCCTAGAGATGAGAGGTCCTAGGTTCAAATCTGACCTCAGACACTTCCCAGCTGTGTGACCCTGGGCAAGTCTCTTGACCCTCATTGCCTACCCTTACCATTCCTCTGCCTTGGAGCCAACACACAATTTTGATTCCAAGATGGAAGGTAAGGGTTTAAAAAAAAAGAGATGGCATTAAAGTGATTCGATTAGTCTTTGATCCATTCTGTCCAGGTCACCACAAGGAACTGAAATTGCCTCAAGAGTCCCTCTTTACTATCCTATCTGAAACAGAGCTATAGGGCTCAATATACACCTGACATTCAGTTTCCCTCATGTCACTATCATTTCATCATTGCTACATTTTTGAAGGAGATTTGTCTTCTTTGGTGGTAAGAGCAAAAGGTACCTCCTACCTGGCACCAAGTATCATTTTGCCAGATACGGTATTAATGTTACATCATACTTTTAATGAACACTTATTTAATAGGTTTATAATGTTCAAGGCTGTCCTGGGGATTGTGAGCTACGAACAAGGAATAGAATACAAAAAGTTTCATGGTTCAATGAAAAGAGAAGGAGATTTAGTGACAGGGCTTCTGGTTTTGAATTCTGATTTTGCTAATTACTCTTTGCCTCCTTTATCTTCGGTAAATTGTTTTCTCTCCCTAGGTCTTAGTTTCCTCCTCTATATAATAAATAAGGAGAATTCAGCCTCTAATACTCCTTAAAGCTCTGAATCTCTGATCTACTGACCTAGTCCCTGTTCTCAAGAACTTCGGTAATCCAGTGGCTCAGTGGATAGAGAGCCAGACCTCGAGACAAGGAGTTCCTGGGTTCAAATCTCTTGCCTCAAACACTTCCTGCCTGACTCTGGGCAAATCACTTAATTTCAGTTGCCTAGCCTTTTCTATTCTTCTGCCTTGTAGCAGATACTTAATATTGATTCTGAGACTAAAAGTAAACATTTAAAAAAAGAAAGAAATCTAATAGTCAAGTTGAAAGGTATAATCAGTTTCTTCTATATTAGGATTCATATCCTGTAAAGTAACCAATAGGCATTATAATAATTCTGACATCTCAACTGATACAAACATTGGAAAAAAATAGGTAAATCAAGTGTATCCTCAGGCAATTGAAACTTGAGATCACATGAGCTTTAGGCATGTTAGACATTTTTGACATTTTGTAGGGCAACAGGGGTTGGACTGGAGTTGCAAGCCAGGGATTCTGCATGGATAGTCCTAAAGGAGCCATCCTAGGAGCGTGAACCAGGGATTCCTAGAAAACGTGTGGGGAATTTCAGAGATATGTGTGACTTAGTACTGAAAGATTTACATTCTGAGATGATGGATCAATTGATTATTTAATTATTATTAAGTTAAATTTTATAATAGTGATTAATTAATTAATTATTAGGTCCCAAGCATAATCATTTACTCAGTGGGTATTTATTAGTAACTTTTGTCTTATCACTGCACTTCAGTGACTAGAAAAAAAAGAGTGTAGCTGATGACTTTGTGCAGCTCTGCCTCACTTACATACAATTCATTCACAGAATAAGACATAATCCTGTGATCTCATTGGTCCTCAAAAAAAATGAACAACAACATTTAACAGGGAGTGATGCCCTCAGTCGCTCTCTTTTCTTTGTGATTATAAATATGTCAGGATTACTAGAGAACCCTCCCTTGAAACCCACTCGTCCCCTCATCCTTGCCATATGACATCTAAATCCCAAACCTTGGCTTCTGTGAGCCTGAGACTAAATCTCAAAGCTCTGGTTACCTCCCGTGTTTGTCATAAATGGTAAAGTATGTAATGCAAGGTGGCCAACAGAAACTTTTTGCTTTTGCAATTTCTAACGGTCACAAAACGTCAGTTAAACATCTTAGAATGTTCAGAAAGTCAGTTAGAACTTAAAGCAATAAATAGAAGTGAAGTTCCAACTGACGGGGCTTTTGCCTTTTGGCTTTCACTGTGGCTGGAGGCTTTTGCTTTGACTTTTCGGCTTTGGCCCAATTGCTTTGACCTTGGCCTGGGCTTATTTTGTTTTGGGGAAATTTGTACTTATCTCATTTCTCTGGACCTCTCCCTGATCTCCCATCTCCATCCCTCCCCTTCCCTGATTTTCCTTTTGGGTTCTGGTTGGAAAGGAGGGATTGATGATTGAATATAGTGGGTTTTAGTTTCTTTAGATAATTGGAGTATCCTCAAATAAGTAATCCCTAGGTTTGATAAAGACTTTATTTAAAAGGCAGTCAAATCTTCCTGACTGGGAGAACCAGTTGCTCTCTCTGTCTAATCCTCTCCGCGACCCATCCCCCACCCTCACCCCTTTACTTAGCAGCAGTTAGAAAATCCTGAACCCCTCCCCCCTTCTGACTGACCCTGGTATTAATAAATCCCCTTGTTACCTGTTCAAACCCTATGGTGAGTCATTGTGTCGAAAATTAAGACAAGGGCCAAAAAGAAGAATCATTTTCCTTTATTTCTTGAGACAACTGGAGCATCCATCTTGACAGGAAGTGCCCACCTTCAAGACTTCCTCCAGCCATCAGTTTGACTGGCAGGGAGGGGCCCTCTTGACCCCTCCCTCAAGAGACTGGAGAAACTAACAAGAGAAACCCTCCAGTCAAGCGTAAACGTTTATTACTGGCCCTAATTTCCTCCCTGGATTCTCTGTCTCAAGCCTCTGGGAATAAACTTGTTTGAGCTGCCTTTCCTTTATTACCCCATTTCCCTTATCTTCTATACCTTCCCATACCTTCAATCCTCCTCCAATCACTTTATAACCCCTTATTCCCTTTTGTCCTTCCTCTCACTTACTCTACTCAGATTATTTATTCTTTTTTATAACATTAATTGGCGAACAAAGTTAGTGAACTACCTAAAATCTTCTGAAACAACCAAAATGAAGCTGGCTAGGATAACATTCATCCTATCTAGCATCTCAATGATTTCTTGGTCCCTGATGCAGGGTAGGGTAGATTTTTGGTTTATTAGGGTACCTAATTTCGTGCAACAACTACTGAACATCTATGATTATTATAAATGGTGTGCTCTGACCCTGGCTGAATGTATTTGCTTCATCCCAACAGCCATAGCCATAATCCTAACAATCTGGCAATTTCTTATGGTCTCTAAAAATGTTTTCTCTCACTGTGGCAATGGTTTAACTCAATTAAAGCACAAAAGAAAGATACTGATTCTGTGGAACTAGTAGATAACTTCAAACTACTATTCCAAGTATTGAAACAGATAAGGGAAGGAAAGGAACTGGACAAACACACGATTCACCAGCTAGAGATTGTGGAGTCCAAATACCTGGGAAATAATACCTTTAACAAATCAAAGCCCAATATCAACTGAACATCCGCAAATTCCATAGTTTCTCTTTTACCAATTGTAGACAGAACCATAGTGCAGCCTGGGGAAGGGGTGATACACGTAAAAACATATAAAGCATTCACCCAAAGTGATATGGGGGTGCTAAAAAGACGTTTTCCAAAGTATTTTGAAAAACTTTCAAAAGTATAAAAGAATTAAAAAGGGTGTTCACACTATTTAATCCTAGTTTCGATGACATGGAATTTCTTTTAGCGGAATTTTACTCTTCCTCAGAAAAGAAAAAATTCCTAAACGAAACGAGAACAAACCCAAATTTAACAGGCTGGCCATTGGTCCACCAGGACTTAGATTTTACCCAACATGCAAATCTTAGATACTTGATCCAATGTAGAACTGATTTATTAGAAGCAATGAGAATCCACACTAAACGACCAAATTCATGGCAAAAATTTGAGAAATTAAGACTGGGAGAAGAGGAACATCCTAGCAGTTTCCTTGATAGAGTAATAGAGGCAGCCAAGACAATCCTGGGACTACGTGATACTCATGCCCAAGACACCATAGATCATATCCGTAGGCAATTTGTAAAGGGAACATCTATCCCAATACAAAATTACTTTAGACAAAACTGTCCACAGTGGGAATCACTGCCACTGGAGGATGTAAAACAACATGCTTCCTACATCCATGATTCAAAGCAAAAGGAAGCAAGGATAGCAAGACAAACTGAATCAGACAAAGATGAAATCATAGCTGATTTAACAATCCTAAGATGGACACTTCCAGCCCTAGAGATCAACTTGGGGGTTTAAGAGGTCTAGTGTTCCTGAGTCTGACAGTTCAACCTGATTAGTAACTTCAGAAAAGACAGATAACAATAAAAAAGATAAACCCTGCCAGATGGCATAGACCTGGAGGACTTTATTAGACAGTACAAAGCTGAGGTGAAATATAACATAGCTATATACAGTCCCATGTTTTGGTGGTTTTAAGTATCAACCTCATTAATGGGTATAAGAGCAATTATTACTGCTACTTATCTTAAGAATTTATTATTCAGCGATTATGAGATCTATGTGTTAAGGATTTCATTTTTCTGTGAGACATAAATGATTACCCCTCCCTGATTCATGTTGTGCATTAATTTCTTTCCTACTAATCATTTTGTAGAGATCCTAGCCATGAGCAAAAACCTATAATTTAAGTAATTCTGCCCCCACCACCACCATGCATGAGCTGGAGATAGGGGTGGGTCAGGCCACAGGATATGAGAAAATTATTCTAAACCTTATTTTTGGTGGCTGGGGTTCCCCAAGAACCTGATCATTCCTTGCATGGAACTAAGAGGGATCTCTTGGTGGGGAAGGAGAGAGTACAATACTCCAGAACCAGCAACTGTCACAAGTATTATAATAGGATCCCAGAGGTGCTAGAGGACTTTGGAGAGGATAGAAAATTCAGAGCTAGATATTTGGAAAAGAGATAAATAATTTCTGAATTTATATTAATTTCATTTTGGAGTTCCAATTGTCTTGAGGAAGAAGCTTTCACCTAAGTTTTAGAATATCATTTTAGGGGTATAGAAGACAAAAGACAGAAACAGGACGGCAGGATAGGCTGGAATGAAAGCTGACTGTATCAGCAGTTGTGACAGCTGCTAGAAACTGGTAACAGTAAAATTCAGTCAATTCAGTTTTCTCAGAGCACAAAGGTGATAGGCAGTGAGACTTCATTGCAACTCTCCATATAGCATTTAATTATTTATCTACATTTATTTATTATTTGAGAGTGCTAATAAATTACATGACCATTAATAGTACTTCTTGTCTAAACCTACAAATTTCTGGATGGTATTTGAAAGAAGATAGCCCATGGGAAAAGAGATTTCTTTGGTTTTACTTTAGCATGCTAGTCAAGCTGTTAGAGAGTTTTTGTAACTTTTGAGCTGTTCCATATCATATTTGCTAGACTGCCTTTGAAACTGATGAGAGAAAATGTATAAGGGAATTAGCCAATTGAAGTCTGAGAGGGTGAGAATTCATGTATTTGCCTTGAATGTATATCCATAGCCTAGCATTATATTCTCACAACAAACAGATCATGAAAAGTCTTATTTCTAGAGCAAGTCAGACATCATTGAAAATAGCTCAATTTGGTAGTTTATTTGATCTTGCCATCCCTCATCCTTTATGTGTTATTGAGGTTTTTTTGAAAGGTTTTTTTTTTCTTAACATAGGTGAAAGATGAAAAAATCATCCGTGTCATACCTGTAATTGTAAGATTTTTTACCTTAGTCTCAGAAAAAAGACAAAAAAAAAAAACAAGAGACATGGGACAGTATGCCTTTGGAGATAACTACTTTACTCTACTTGGCCTGCCCATAACTAGGGAGAATATTTCATTCACAGGAATGTTGGAATCCTGAGGGCTTAAAATGAAAGGTACAGAAGAGTTAAAAGTTCCTTATTCATTATCTGCTCTTCCAGTACCAAGAATGTGAAGTATTTCTGAAAGAATGTCTTTGTGTGTGGCCTAGATAGCTCAGCTATATTGTGCTATCCTTTGTAAAACAAAGAATTGGTTAAAAAAAAAAAAGGCCAACCTGGCAGCCAGAACAAGAGACCAAATGTCAAGGTGAGGAAGTTTTCTCAAAGCAGAGGGATCACCTTGGATAGCCTTTGCCAAAAGTTGATTTTCATATTGTTTATTACATTTAAGCTTATCACCTGGGGACTGGGTGGAGAAATATTTGGAAAGGATCTTGTGGGTTTTGCAGGTTGGGGAAAAAACGCATTTTGATGTTTAAACTTGGAAACAGTCCATGCTGTTAAGGATGTTTGTTCTACTCTAACCAAGGGTCATGCGCTTCTTATTACAGAGCATAACCACTTCAGAATGGGAAAAAGTGCATTTTGGACGATGCTTTTGGGTTTTGAAACAGGCCCAACAAACCAAAAGACCATTTTTTCCACAAGTCAAAAGACAGTGAATAATCTGAAGTGAAAAACCTAAAGATGGTAAAGGATTTTGAGGAAGGACTTCACATTTAGTCTGGATGCAAAAAGGTCATGATAAAGTATCTTTCGGTGATGTACATATGTTATTTTTTAAAATGTACAACTATCTTTTGCTTTACATGATCTTCATTTTTCAAAATATATTCCTGGCACTACCCTATCTAGAGTCTATAATTTTAAAAAAAGGTGAGTATTTCAAGTAAACTAACAGTAAATGTGTCTGACAGTATAAAATATCTCTACACTCAGGATCCTTCATTTATTTAAAAGAGAAAGAGATTATTTTTCTCATCTTTTTTTCAACAGCAAAATTAGGCATTACATTTACTTCTCATTCAGGATTTGTTTTTGTTGTTGTTGTCCTTTCTGTTTACATTGTGTAGATCTCTGGGTTGTAGTCAAGTATTATCCTGGTTCTGCTTATTTATTTGTTTTAATCCTCATGTCTTTCCAAGCTTCTTTCTCTATATATTTCCTGTCTTAGAGTACAGGAATTATTGTATTTTCTACAATCTATTTAGTCATATCCTAATCAAAAGATGTCTGCCTTGTTTCTGGTTCTTTGTATTGTCATAAAAATGCTTCTATAAATATTCTAGCATATATAGGAATTGTCTTCCTTTGTTGTTGTTGTTGTTGTTGTTGTTGTTGTGTGTATATATATATATTTGCATATATATATATATATATATATCCTTTCATGTCTTTTCTAACCTTTTACAAAAGAATATAAAACCAAAAATCAAGATGAGAATATGTTCTTGGAGTAAGAATTGTTCTGGATAATCTTTCCAGAATAATATTTATTTCCAAATTATTTATCAGTATGTTAGCTTTTCACCTCCTTGGGTTAAAATGTGTATTAAATTTGTCCATTATTGAAAAAAAAGTAAAACTCAAGTATAAAATATTGGGCAAGAAATGTTGCATTTCTTACAATGTAATCTGATCTAGAAAGAAAATAATTTAGTAGGAAGTCTGAATAAGAGGCAGCATAGCAGAATTCTTGAACCAGAATCATGAAAGTCTAGGTTCAAATCCTGTCTCAGATATTTACTAGTGGGGTGAAACTGGCCAAATCATTTATTCTCTCTTAGTACGTCTCCTAATCTGTAAAATGGGGGAAATAATAACACCTACCTCATATGATTATTTTAAAGGTAAAATGAGGTAATGTATGTGAAAAACTATTTATATGAGATATTTTTATGTAGAGAGAATCAGATCAATGTATGTGACTTATTTGTGATTACTAGCGTGGCAGCTTCTTGGTTAGCCACATTTCATTTACAAGATCTGAAAAAAATGTGTTGACTTCTTATTCCAAGTTTCCAAACAGTAGACTGAATCATTCTTTGAATGGTTTCCACTAACACCAAACCAACTAATGAAGTCTTAATAGTCTCCTAGTGAAGAAGGCAGATGAAGTCGTGAGGGAGCCTTTGTGGTAAGGGAAAGAAGTGGTTATTTTGAAAGGATACAAAACAAGACAAATAAAGTTGTCAGTGATTTTTGGACACGGAATTTTGTTCCACCCATTCTTCCTCACCAAAAAAAAGTCTATACCACAGTGATTTGTACTACCATGGACTTTTGATGAGAAGAAAAAATCATAAGTTGCTTTTCAGAATATTTTAATGCACTCAGAATTTAATTTACCCTTTTCTATAGCCAAAAGAAAGAGTTACTTCAAGACATCCCCCCTTTCATTACTCAAAGGATTATACTTGTAGTATCACATTTCTGCTGATTTTACCATGGCATATGACAGAATAAGTTTCATTATGATCTGCAGTTTCAAATGTTGTCTGATTTGTATATTTCAAGTGAAAATTAAGTGGGACCTATCGATTAGAGAATAATTAGAAGAACTGAAGTTCACAAATATAGTGGAATATTATTATACTGCAGAACTTAAAAATATAATTAATTTAGAGAAACATGAGAAAACAAATGAACAGATGCTAAATTCAATAAGCAGAAACAGAAAAACAATGTACACAATGACCACAACAACAAAATTGAATGTTATATAAGTTCAATGACCACATGTCCCTGGAGAAGAAATTAAAATATATACATACCTTTCTATTATTATTTAGAAGTAAGAGGCAATGGGTGTTAAGCATGTTATCAGATAGAGTTAATGTGTGTTGTTTGGCTTTGCTAGGTTTTTTTTTAAGTTTTGGGGTTTTTTTCTTTATTATAAAGTTAGACAATGAAAAAAACCTCATATAGTATATTTAGAAGTTAATGTCAAGTAGTGTTTCTCTTACATGTACTCTTTATAGATAGAAAGCTATACCTGTATAGAAAGACACACACATATACAGAGAGAGAGAGAGAGATGCTTATGTCCTTTTTCTCAAAGCTTATCACAATGTATGATACACAATAAGCACTTTTAGATTTTTTAAATAAAATGTTAAATTTATTACATCTTCAAAATATCTTTATATGCTCTTTTTTTTTAAAATTTTAAACCCTTAACTTCTGTGTATTGACTTATAGGTGGAAGATTGGTAAGGGTAGGTAATGGGGGTCAAGTGACTTGCCCAGGGTCACACAGCTGGGAAGTGTCTGAGGCCGGACAGATTTGAACGTAGGACCTCCTGGCTCTAGGCCTGGCTCTCAATCCACTGAGCTACCCAGATGCCCCCCTTTATGCTCTTCTTTAATTGGTGCTCCATGCAACAAAGCTGACTACCAGGGAACCAAGACTGATCAATAAAATGTGTATCAATTACTCCCTCAGGCAAACCATATCAACATCTTTCAGGTGGCCTAAGGTGCAATTAGTAAAAAAGTCTATGCTGGCATGAAACTCTAATAACTTTTTGTGAGCACCACTTCTTTATTGAGATGTTCTCTGTCTTTAATAATCTACTCTAGAATTTTTTAAAAATAAATTTAAACTTATGGGCTTATGTATAATCTATTCCAGAGTTCTTAAAACATGCAATGCACAATAATCTTAAATGTGACTTGAAACAGATACAAATGTAATTTGAAAATATTTAACAAAATAAAAAAATTTGGCCAAAGATGTAGTTGAAACCAGTTACCTGAATTAATCAAAAACAGCTGGGGATCCTTTTTATAGACATATGATACCAACTGCCTATTTACCATTTACAGTGTCCAAAGGTTGTTTCCCTTGTCAAAATAATAATAATACTTGAAAGGTATTTATCTTATACCATAAGGAAGCCATTGATAAGAAAATTCTCATATGGAAAATGGCAACAAGTCAAATTAATACACATTTATTAGGTGTATACTATTTCAGGTTATATGCTAAACACTGAAGATACCCATGAGGAAGAAAACATGTGAACTGTGATAGTAATAAACATTATTTAATAATAAATATAAATTATAAACTATATGGATGGATATTGGATAATGATGTATATACAGATGATAAATTGGAGATCATAACAGAAGACAAAGCTAGTAACAACATTAAGGGAGATCAGGAAGATTTATTGAAGAAGGTAGGATTTTAGTTAAGTCATAAAGGAAGCTGGAAGATGAAAACAAGGTGAGGACAGAATTCCAGGGATGGGGGACAGCTAATGAAAATGCCCTAAGTTGAGAAATGTAATGTATTGTGAAGGACATGTTTGTGGAGAGGGAAATGAAGTGTAAAAAAAAAACTGGAAAGGTAGGAAAAGGCTAGATTACAAAAGGGTTTGAATACCAGTGACATGAGGATCTTATATTTGATACTGGAGATGATAAGGAAGTGCTAGAAAAATATTCACTAATGGAATGGCATGGTCAGATCTAATTTTTAAAAGAAGAAAAAATTGACAGCTGAGAGGAGAATAGGCTGTGACAAACAGAACAACCTATTAGTTATTCTTATTGTAATAGTCAAGTCGTGAAGTTATAAGGGCATGCACAAGGAGGGGGCCGTGCCAAAGGAGAGCAGAGGGAATTTATAAAAGGTAGTATGAAAATAAAATGAGATGACAAAATATTGGATATGAGGGAGGAGATAGTTTGAGGCACCATGACTTTGCATCAGGATAACTGGATGAATAGTGGTACCCTCTACCGTCATAGGAAAAACAGAAATGGATGGCTTGAGTGGAAAGATAAGTTAAGTTTTAGATATATTCATTTTGAGATCTCTCCTGGATATCTAGTTCAAGATGTTCAATAGGCAGTAGGATAAGAAAGCCTGAAGATGCAGAAAGTAATCAGAGCTGAACAAACTATATATTGAAAATATCAGCATAAGTATGATGACTGAATCCAGGTAAGCTGATGAAAACAGACCATCAAGGGAAATAATACTGAAGAAGAAAAGAAGGCATATCAATACAGAACTCTATGGGACTGTTGTAGTTAGCAGTGTGACCTGGATGAAGATCCACCAAAGGAAATTGTGAAAGATCAGTCAGTCAGGTAGAAGGACAATAAAAATAGTGTTATGAAAAAGGGCAGGTAGGTGGCTCAATGGATTGAAAGCCAAGCCTAGGGATGAGAGGTCCAGTGTTGAAATATGACTTCAAATACTTCCTAACTGTATGACCCTGGGCCAGTCACTTAACCCTCAATGACTAGTCCTTACTAATCTTTTGCCTATGAACTAATACATATTATTTGTTCTAAGATGGAAGGTGAGGGTTTAAAAAAAACCTAGAGAGAAAAGAATTTTGAATGGAAGAGAGTAGATAGTATCACAGGTTGGAGAGTGCTTAGGAAGAATGAAGAATGAGAAAAGGACATTAGATTCGGTAATTAAGAGAAGATTTGTAACTAAAAAGCACAATTTCAGTTGAATAATGATGTAAAAAATCAGACTATAGAGAGTTAAGAAGAGGATGAGAAGATGGGAAGTGAAAGCATAGATCATAGACTGCTTTCTCTAAATCCTTATAGCAGTATTTTTTCCTCATCACAAAGAACTACATGCCCATCCTTGCTTTTTTTTTTTTTTTTTTTTTTGTAGCAAAGTAGATGCACACCCTTTAGGCAATCTATAAACAAATTATGCCACTTGAATGTAATGAATCATTTCTATTCAATAAGAAACAATGAACATGATGAATATGGAGAAGCCTAGAAAGACCTTCACAAACTTGGATAAAGTAAGTATAACTAAAGAAGCAATTGCACATTGGCTACAACATAAATAGAAAGGATAGCCTCTATAAAAGAATCAAAAGTGAATATTGCAAAACTGTGAACTAGCATGGAAATATTTCCTCAGAATTTTATTCCTGAGTTTCCCATTCATCTTGAACTGGATTCTTCCCTGTGTCGAATTTTAATCCTTTAGATCTTTCTAAAGGTTTCTCCAAAATCTTTGAAATGTGTTTTCATCAAATCCAAATTTTGTGGCACTAAAGAGAAACAATTAATGATACAGCTTATTTCCACTCAGGAAGAATTCTTTCCCCTGTCCTTTGAATAATTAGGAATACCATTAGAATCTATATTATGAATTGACTTTATGGAGCTCTAGTTTGTGACTGTCATTTTTCTTTGCCTGTTTTGTACTTGACATCTTTTGCCTTTCCCAGGAGGTAAGATGCTTTACTCTCCCTCTTTTTCTCTGTAAGAGCCCTTATAGGGAATGGAGACTATCACTGAGTGAATGGACTCTTGTCTCTTATGAATTGAAATTTTTTTAATGGAAACAGAAGAATAAGTCAATTGTGATATCATGATTGTTGGGTATTTTGCTTTGTATTTCTTTATACTTTCAAATATGCAGGAGATAGCCAGCTTTCCAGACTTATTGCACATTGTTCTCTTTTAAATGCTTGACATTTCAGCCAAACTGTGACAATTGTCTGCAGCATGCAAAATTCCATTTCCTGCTTGTGACTGTTTCAAACTCTTCCCCATTCCTAGAATGTATTCCTTCGTAGTAGAACTCTTCCTTCAGGGTCTAATTCAAGTACTATCTCCTACATAAGATCTATTGTCATCCTACTGCTTCTTGAAGCTTTGCCCCCGTTTCCATGAAATTATTAAATTTCTTCTTTGTGCTTATTTAATATTTACTTATCTCTGGCCATTTTTTAAAAACTAGAGTGTATGATGTTTAATATGGATGTAGAATATTTAGTAGAATTTAGAATATTATGAGGTTCCCCCCCAACAGAATGTAATTTCCTTGAGGGCAGAGATAGCTTTCATATTCTTTTTTAGTATGCCTAGTATAGTATCTAGAACATAGTAGAAACTTAATAAATTCTAACTGAAATGAACTGCATGGAAAGAGAGAAAAAGAAATAATAGAACTATTTTTAAATGAAAAAGAGATAAAAATAGAGGCCAAATCAAAGGACTTGATGTGTTTATTGGGATTTTAATAAGTATTTTGTATGAGATATAAAGCCCTTACCCCTCTCTTTCCAAGTATGAAATCATAAAGAAATTGCTTTTTAATTTCTATTTTTGAATGTGAAAAATGCAGTAGGTAGAAGGAGATAGAATAGAGATAGAAGTCTTCTGGAGTTGCCAGATAATTTTTAGGACATTTCAGTAATCAGAATGGTTTTGATGACTAGATATGACAATTCATTACTTGTCATTTTAGATAATTTAGATTTAGAGAATTTAGCGAAATTAGAAAATCTGGCAAGTAAGACAATTTAGAAATCAAGATCCCAGTGGCAGAGAATAGTTGTAAAAAAGAGCAAAAGAAATGTTTGTTTTGAAAATCCAATCTATAATGAACAGTTAGGTGGTACAGTAGATACAGAGTCAGGCCTGGAGTCAGGAAGACTAAGTTTCCTTAATTCAAATCTAACTTCACACTGGCTGTGACCGTGAGAAGGTCACTTAACCCTGTTTGCTTCAGTTTCTTCATTTATAAAATGAGCCGGAAAAGGAAATGGCAATACTCCAGTATTCTACCAGGAAAATACCCAAAATAAGGTCACAAAAACTCAGACACAACTGAAAAATAACTATACAATAAAATCAATGATGGCTATGCAAAATATTACTTATGGAATAGGGACGAATCTGCTCTTTTGAACCTTTATGATTAAGTGCTTCCAGAATGAAATGTTGCTTGAATCTCCTGAGCACCAGATATTCAATATGGCTTCTAATCTGTGTTTGTGTGTGTGTGTGTGTGTGATCTTAGCCATTTCAAATCTTATCCAGTATTCTATTTGTTAAGGGGGAGGGGAGAAGAGTAGGAAAAGGTTGTGAGTTGTGTAGTCTAGGGAAAGAGGAATTGCCAAGATCCACAGCATTCATTTGCTTTATCCTGTTCTGACTAATAAGCAACAACTATTTGGCTCTGAAATCAATGTGGGTTTTTCCCCAGTTAGAGGAATACAGGACTTGGAACATTCAGCTCACATGCAAAATATGATCAACCCAAAATATTTATTGAGGTCTTATGTGCCCTTCCTAGTAGTTTTAAGGTCTGAACTAGAGGGAAAGAAACATTCCTTAACCTCAAAGAGCTCAGAGCATTGTTTGGGAAGATGTATTTAAATATGCAAACTATAATACCAATGCAAGCCCAAGTAGCTTCGAAACATTATCAGTGTCTCCCATTTTCCTCTTCGAACTCTTCTCCTACCCTCTATCAATTTAATGCTGTTATTTTGCCTATCATAAAGAAAATTCAAGGAAGGGAGAAAAGTGTGAGAAGCAGAACACATTAAAAAGATACTGAAAAAATGTGACACTTGGAAAACACTAATATTTGAGACAACAGGAAATCTTGGAAACCATCAAATCACAAAATGTCAATTAATAATCTTAAACATCTGCTTGTTCTACTTCCTCATAAGATATGGTAAGTATGATAGAAGTTCTAAGTAGGTATTTAAACCAGCAACATTCAGGAAGCTTCCCACAGGCAGTGGAATGAAAGTTATTTGATAACCTGAAAGAAGGTATATCTAGCCAGTTTGGGTCTACTTAAGATTTCGGGTCTTAAGAGTTCACTAAAGTTCATTTATGATTCATAGCTAAATGATGACCAAATACAACTGTGTATGGTGGTTTATATTTAGTAAAGATCATCTGTAATTATTCATTAATCTTGATCTACTGGAAATGGAAAAACTGATATGCCTTTTGGAAAACAAGGAGAAAAAGAGTCATACTCAAGGCTTCATTCTTTTGGTGAGCAAGTCTCATGGGCAAAAGTTTAGGTGCTGAAAATATTTCTATGTGTTGGGAAGATTAATTAGGTATGCAAAATGTTTATAAAAATGTTTCCATTAAACTTATGATAGCTATCTGAAAAAATATTCCCAGTGGCATAAATATGTA
Source organism: Gracilinanus agilis (assembly GCF_016433145.1). Classification (NCBI taxonomy): domain Eukaryota; kingdom Metazoa; phylum Chordata; class Mammalia; order Didelphimorphia; family Didelphidae; genus Gracilinanus; species Gracilinanus agilis. The sequence goes on along the minus strand of NC_058130.1, from coordinate 498,785,089 downwards.
TCTATATATCAGATAATTGAAAATGTCTTATTCATTTTTCCCTCTTGAAGCCTTTGGTTATCTTAATCCTCGTCATTTTTGCTTTTCTTTGATTTTTTTCTTTATAAGTAATTCTAGGCCTCAGGAGTTTGTTGTTTTTATTTATTGTTATCCCCAAAGGCTCTTTTTATTCTAAAAGGTCAACATTTATTCATTAAATATTTAATAAGTACCTAGTACATAGCAAGCACTAAGATAACGAATATAAAAATAAAATAGTGCCTGCTGTCAAGGAGTTTACATTCTATTGTGAAGGAGTGGCTAGGTGATGCAGTGGATAGAACACCATGTGTGGAGTCAGGAAGAACTGAAATCAAATCCTGTCTTAGACATTTACTAGCTGTTTGATGCTGGGTAAGTCAATTCAACTCTGATTGCTTCAGTTTTCCACATCTGTAAAGTGAGGATAATAATAACATCTTCCTTTCAGGTTTTTTGTGAAGATCAAATAAAATAATATGTGTAAAGAGCTTAGCACAGTGCCCGGCACATAGTAGGTGCTATTTAAATGTTAGCTATTATTGTTGGTGGTGGTGTTAGAGTAGGTTTCCTGAAGGAAGTAGTCTTTAAGGTGAGCCTTGAAGATAAGGAGGCAGACATGAGGTGTGAGTGCACTCTAATTATAGGAGGACAGAATGCAAAAAAGACAGAGATGGGAGTTGGTGTGTCATATGTTAAGAATGAGCATTGGCCAATTTGGCTGAAATGTTAAATATCACTTATCCAGTTTCAGTCTCAGAAAACTGAAACATGTTCAAGTAATACTGATGCAGACCAATAAAATCAACTGAAGCTCAATTCTATTACTTCTGTAACTATTTGCTACAAAAAGGAGGCTATATAGCCCCGCTAATCTGTTCTGACACTTTTCGTTGGTGGGAATAATGTGTAGTACACAGACACAAAGATTTTAAGTCAAGTTACCAATAATATTCACGTCTGCTTTTACTGCCATGTGCCTCTGTCTGGTTAAGTACCAACTTCTGTACTGGTGAATGGTTAGTATGTATTTGTGGGAAAGCATCACAGTCAATTTGACAATTTGTTAATCACAAAATAACAATAAATCTCTAGCTTTTACACTTAAAAAAATAAGTATGAGATAAGTTGACCAGGGTAGGCTAGAACCAGATGTGTGAAATGAAGGAATTTAAAAAGAAACAGAGAACCAGTCAGTCAAGAAATATTTATTAAACCTAATATGTGTCAAACACTGCTAAGTACTGGGAATAAAAAGAAAGACAAAGACAATCACAAATTGCAGATAATCAACAGTCAGAAAACATTAGGAAGGAATTAGGAATGGAAAAATTCATATTTTGTTCTAAAGGTAAAAGGGAACCAATGAAGTTCCTGGAGGAAGAAAGTGGCATAGTTAGACCAGCTTTAGAAATGTGAAATAAAAATAGGAAGAGAGAGACTGGAAGTCAGGAGATCAATTTGGAGTCAATTAAATAATGGAAGCAAGAGAGGAATGAAGGTTTGAAGGAAAGTAAGAGCTGGATTAAGTTAATAAGGGGATAAATATGAGATAAATAATAAAGGTAAAGTTGAAAAAAAACTTACTAAATGACTATCTGTGAAAGGTGAAAGGGAGAGAAGATTCTGTATAACACTGCATTTTTGAAGTTTGGAGACTAGAAGGCTGGTGGTCATCCAAGGACAAAGAAGTCAATAATAGCTGTAGCAAAACAATTTTACCAAATATTAAATCACATCAAAAACTCAATTGTGCTATTAAACCATTAAAATTAAATTATTCAAATAGTCTTCTTCTTGCAAACAAAACGTCTAAAAGTGTTAAAAAATTTGTCTTGGTAAAAATAATAGTGACTAGAAATTATGATGTAAATTCTACCATGTGGAAGTCATAATTTTTTAGGTAAGTTCTGTTTAAAATTGTTTAGTTGTCCTAAGGGTATAAAATAAAAAATAATACTTTTTCTATTGGTAATTGCTTCATGTTTATTAAATTTAATTTAAGGTAGGATTCTTTTTCACACTTTTAAAAAATTGAAAATACTTGTGTAGCATGACCCAGATTTTTCTCAAAACTATTGTGATATTAAATGGCAAATCAAGGCATGGACAGGACATTTTGGGATATATTCATACAACAGATACCAAAAATATGTATGCTATAGAGGTAATGATCTAGGTAGTGATAAATGAAGCATTAGAAGTCTAGCAAGAGTTCCTCTTTGGAATATGAAGAAAACAGAAAAAATCCTTCCATAGCAGGATGTCTTTGAGAGTTAAAGATTTGGATGAAGTTAGGAAGAGATTCATGTACTGAGCTGCTACAAGAAAGGAAGCTTTATTCCCTCTTCTTGTTGCTACTCTTGGAATCAATCATTAATAATCTTGTTCAGCCACCACCACCATCACTCTCCTCCCAATTCTCTTAGTAGCTACTTTTAAGCTCTATATTTGGAAAGATTTCTTTGCCTATATGAGGCAAAGAACAACAGATGAATGTACCACCAGTAGACTGCTTTAGTTTTTAGCTTCTAGGAGAGAAAGACTTAAATCCACATTTACCTTACTTTGGAGGGATTTTTTAGGAATATAATAATATTAACATATAATAAATATCATATCATTAAGATTCTATCTTATTAAAGTTCCTAAATTCAGCTTTGACAGACAAGAGGAAAAAGAAAAAAAAAATTTTCACCATGAAAGTTCAGATTGTTTTTTGCTTACATATCTATTTCTCTCTGTCTCTCTTTCTCTCTTTTTCTGTCCCTCTGTCTCTGTCTCTTTGTGTCTCTGTCTCTCTCTGTCTCTCTCCCAACCCTTCCCCCTACCACCCCCGCCCCGTCACTTCTCCATTTCACTCTTTTTCAATAAAGAGCAATTATGATCACTTAAATCTTTAAGTAGGTCATGGCTTTAATTAAAAGGTAAAGTATAAATGAAATTTAAAGGACAGGAAAAGTTGTGAATCAATCATTAGCCTTCTTGGACAGAGGGAGGAAGAAAGGAAGAGAATGATTTCACTATCTGCATGAGTTATTTCAAAAGGGGGAAACTAAGCACTATCACACCTGCCTCTTGGGTCAGTGCTACATAAATTTCATTTGTTCACATGAGGTAGAGGTAGGTCCCCAAAGTCCTAATAGCCATCTTTATACTTCACTTTTATCTCTCACAGCTTCTTACCCTGACATCACTAATTGCCTATTTATTGTCTGTTTCCCTTTTCAGCTCCATTCAACAAGCCAAAAGCAAAATTTAAACTTTTAGCCAAAGTTGTCCCGATATGGAAATTCTACCCAAATCTCTGAATCCATACACATCATCTCTCTTGGACAGCAACACCTCTGTTACTTACATTCTTAGTTACCTGGTTTACTGAGACGGCAAATGATTTGTCAAGGGATATACAGCTAGTACATACAGAGGTAGGACCTGTAGCCAGGTCATTCTGATGTCAAGACACTTTATCTTCTACTGCTTTTCAGCAATGAAAATTTGGACTACATTACTCCACTTAAAATAAATGTTGTAGTAGATCCACTCTACAAGTCAGTGATATTGGGTGTATTTTATTCAATTCTGTGCAACAGAAATTGATGAAGGATATGGCAACTTAGACCATGTCCAGAGGATGGTGATTAGGAAGGTGAAGGAATTCAAAACCATATCAGATAAACAGCAGTTTAAGGAATTATGATGTCTTCAAGGGATATGAGAAAATCTGAGCTAGGACACAATGTACTCTTTAGATGCTACTAGGTCTGTGATGGGCAAACTACAGCCCCCTGAAATGTTCTATCCTGCCCTGCTGACATTATTCCTAATCTGACAAATACAATGAGTAGGATACAATACAATGAAACTTTGAAAGATTTGCCTTAGAAACAGACTGACAGATGAGCATTTCCTTTCCTTTGGCCCCCTCTTTAAAAAGTTTGCCCATCACTGTACCAGGTGATACAGTGGGTGATTCACTGTATCTGGAATCAGAAATCACTGAGTTGAAATTTAGTTTCAGACACTTATTAGCTAGATAAGTCACAACTTCCTCTCTCTTACATTCTTTATCTGTAAAATAGGAAAAATAATAGAATCTATTTCTTGAGGTTACATGAGAAAAAAAATGAGATAATAGTCATAATTTGCAAATCTATTATTATTCATTGATAGATTGTCATGTAGACTAGGGGTCTAACTTCTACAACCCTTATAAGTTCTAGGGTCTGAATGGCATAATGAATAGACATGGAGATAGGAAAACTTGATTTCTAAAGATGTTCTACATTTCCCCCTTATGATTCTAGGGATATGCTAAAGGATTTAGCTTAATCTTTCTCATATTCTTGGATAAAAACTCATATTGTGTTCTTAACAGCATTAAATATCATTCATCTTTTTAATATTTAATAAATACTAGTTCACATCATCTCCCTAATATTACTACTATATTGCTAATATGTCATTAGTCATGTCCTATTATTAACAAATTTAATGAGTTAACATTAGTTCATTTTTGAAAATTATATTTAAAGATATGTGATAGGAGGAAATACAAATACAGTCCCATGAACCAGAGAAATGTTTTTTTAAAAAGGCTTACCCAATATCAGTTCCAAGGCACAAGAGCAGTAAGGAATAGACAATTGGTGTCTATTATATAAGAAAGATTAAGTGACTTGCCCAGGGTCACACAGCTAGGAAATGTCTGAGGCTGGATTTGAAACCAATCTTCCTGTCTCTAGGCATGGCTTTCTATCCATTGAACCACCTGGCCAGCCCACAGGAAAATGCTTTTACCATACCACAATAGTGCCTATGGGGAGTGGGCGCAAATTTTAAAAACTACAACTAGATTTATTTTTAGACTTTACTGATCATTAAGATTCCTGAGACCAGACTTCTTTAAGATCATTTAGAACCTCACTCCTCACTATGTTTGGCTGCATATGAACTCTAGAATAGACTTTAATTCCTGGATAGTTAGTGCTTTCCTAACTTTTCAAAGCTTAAAAGCCTGCATTATCTTTTCACTTAACACAAGAAAGACTATCTGTATATTTGGGGACTGGTCCCATATGGATGGTAGGTTTCTCCCTCAGTCTTAGTGTCATATACTATAGTGTCATACACTATATACTAGTGCAATAAAGGGATAAAGTTGAGCTATGTTGAAAGCCCATAGGCTTGAGTAGCCCTATTTCCTTATTGTCATAAAAGAAGGAGTACTGAGTTGGCAAGTAGTGAGTGGTAAGGGACCAGCCATCTCTCTTGTTAATTCATTGGGTTTATTGGTGTCATTGATCCTTTATTCATAATTCCTATTTTGGAAAGATTTAAAGATCATGAGGATCAGAAAAAATATGCAGTTCTCTATCCTTTAGATCATGGTTTACCTTTGCATTAAATAGGGCTCTAAAATCTTTCAAAGATGTTTTTTTAATCATTTTTGATCCATCTAAAAATTGTTCCTCTGATTCTGTTCACTTCAGTTTACATCATTTCATAGATACATTCCCAGTTTCCTATGAAATTATCCATTTTTCATTTCTTATGCCATGACCTTTCTATTGACCATTTTTCTAACAAAACTGACATTTTCAAAAGAAGAACATTTTCAACATGGAAAATTTATATAAAGATGAGAAATTGAGTCAGCTAAAATAATTATAATTGCTCATTAGTTTTTTGGATGAAGATTTATAGAATACTTCTCATAAATTGGAAGGCTTTATTTTAATTGTCAAAAAATGAACTCTGTTGATTCTGAGTACTATTCTTGCTAAGCAATATATATGTAAAATTTGTTATATTATACAGTAAGTCTTTTAGACTGTTTTTGAAAAGAGTTGAGAAATGAATTTTATTCATTAGTTGCTAAGCAAGTATTTTGGATGGCAAATGATAGGTGGGAGGAGGGTGAGGTGGAGACGAGAAGGGTCATGCCTCATTTTTGTTCCACACTCCTCTGTGTGTGAAAGGGAGAATAAAACTGAATGGCTGCTTTGATAGTTTTCATATTTTCCCTGAGAAGTTCCTTATGATGGATGCTATAAAGAATTTGCCAGGAAAGTAAATTAATAGCCTCTAGTAGTCTCCAGAATAATTCAGTGCAGTACACTTTTGTTTGTTTATTAGCAGCATGATGTCACAAGTCTGCTGAAACCCTGTGACCCACACTTTTCTTTTAGAAACAAATTCCAGGTTTTGGCCCTCTTTCTGGTGTTTCGCTGCTACCACTCTTCCCAAAATCTTGACTTTCTCATTGCTCGATTTTACATGAGGTAGGAAACACCAGTTTTACTCTTTTTCTGCTTTCTTGTTTTAGGATGTTAAAGAAACATTTTTTCAATACTTCAATAAATCTATAATTTCATCAATACAGGTCATTTCTAATGGGACAGAAAATAATTTATGCACAGCTTTTTATTCTATGAAACTTTTTTTCTTGTGCTCCTGAAAATTCTATATGTCTAACACATATGTACATAGTCTTCCTCATCATCACTTAACCAGATGAGGATCCCAAAGCAGCAAATGAGTAGCCTATTCACCTCCTTTTACATGTATATGTTTCCATAATTATGTCTTATTAAACTATTTACACAAAATTCACCAAGGGCAATATGCTGCAGTCTATTTATATCTGCCCTGAATCCCTCCATCATCCTTTGTATGAACTCCAATATTACATTATTTTAAAACAGTGGCATTCCATGATTTTTAATCTTACATTATCATAATAATCCAGGTGTTAAGAAACATATTTTTATTTTAGAGTAAAATGGGGTCATTGTAACTATTCGACAATATTTCAGATTTAACATAGCCTTTCTGCCTAATCTATCCAAGTTACACATGGACAAGATCTACCGGGTTTTCTTACAACTGCATATCATTGTCTAGAAAACATGTATTTTTTTAATTTTTATCCATTTTGTTTTTCCTAAATATGTTTTTAGTGTCTTTTCAGTGACTGTGGTTCTCATATAGAAGTTTTTTAATAACATATGGAGCAAGATGTAATTACCATAGGGTCGTAAAACAGGAGCATATATATTTTCATTTATAAAATAAATCACTATTCCATTAAACTGTGAAATCTTTGAGAGTAAGGATTGGAGTTTTTCCCCTTTTTTTTGAATCCCTAGAACATAACACAATTCCCAACATGTAGTAGGAACTTAGTAGATGCTTGGTTTTTTAAACTTTAAGTATGGACTGTGCTGCGGATACCCTCTATCACAATATGAAACATTTTTTCCAACTATATATCCTGCCATAATTTTCTGCGCTGAAAAAAATGAATTTTTATTCTTGTTCATCTAAAGAAAGTGAGACCTTATATTCTTTGGTCATTTCAGTCAGCCATTTGAGTGGAATGGTATGAACTGAAGAAGGCCAGGAAGATGGTTATATCTAATCTCAAATGTTCATCAATTCCAATAGTAAAAATTGGGACAAATTGAGTAAAACAACAACAGAAAACAGAAGATGAGAAAATAAAGAATTCATTAAAAAGGAAATTTTTTAAAAATCAGAATAAAGGGAGATAAGGAAATAACTGGAAAAAGTCTAAATGAATAGATATTTTCATTTTATTCAATTAATGTTTACAAAAATAAATAATGTTTTTGATATGGCAATGCTTCCAACAAGACATTCACATTCTATAAGAAAAAAATTAAAAGATACAGTATAACTAAAAACCAAGTAAACACTAATTCTCTTAATAATTCAACAATACCATAACAATAAAACATGAACCAATAAAAACAATATCTAAATCTTTGTAAAAATCCAAAAATCTCTTCTTTACTAAAAGAGGAATTAAATTCATCAAGTCTTGCTTTAATAACTAAATATACATTTATCTAAATATTCAGTGTTACATATATATATATATATATTAGATATATACATTTAATCCCTGTATTGTCACTCCTGTGATATGATAAAAGTATATGCTCTTTGTACCTAATGGAGTCATTAAGTTTCTTATAAAGTTGTAATACCTCTATCAATTTTGTGTGTGGTACCACAAAGTCATTGCCTGGATCTTAAATTCCCAAAGCCCCCATAATCACATTCCCATATAATCTGAATGTTTTATGGACCATATTCTGGCACATTTTCCATTCTGATCTTTTTGCATGATCTGGCCAATTTTAAAGAAAAATATCTATTTCAAAAGGAACAGTTTCACTGATTACTATGGCTATTAGTTTCTGATATTCTAAAATTATGAGATCCTTTCAAAGCACCTCCTCTAGTTCAGCAAGAGTTAGATTCATTGAAATCATTTTGGTATCTAGTACTTAGCCCCAGGAGACCAAGGAATAAAATGAAAGAAAAATCCTAGAAGGAAAAGGAAATAGTACAACAATAAGATCATTAGCATAAATAACTGAAGAATCACACACATTTACAAAATAATTTTAGAAGCATATTAAAAGAAACAAATGAAGAAAACTATGGAAATTAGAACAAGAATTAAAGATCTTGGAGTAGAAATCAGAAATACTAGTAAGAGTATTTATATAATGTCTGCATCCATTGACTTTTTTTAAAGAGATAGGCATAGTTATAAAAGTAAAGATAAAAGAAAAAATCTTCAAAATAAAATTTAAAATAGCAAAAGTAGAAGAAAATCTGAGCTCTCAAGCCAAAACAACTGACCTCAAAAAATGCAATAACATAATCTGAAAACATTTTCTCTAATAGAAACACCATTATGAATATGATATCATAAGTGCCTAGAAAAAGATCATGGTGGATTTCAATAAAACTTAGAAATACTTAGAAAAAGTGTAAGTTTAATTTATGTAGGAATTTAAGGACTACACTTGAACACTTCAATATTAAGTAATAAATCTTGTACAAATACATGAATAAGTCCTCCACATAGCAATAACAACAACAAAAATACACATTGATCATGATTATTTCTTGAATTTGAAAATTGGGGGACAATGTTGAAATATGACATTGTAAAAGCAAAAAACACCAGTTCGTATCACAAAGTAATATCACATAAAACAGAGATAAATGAGTGACCAGAAAATAATCAGTTTTCAGCAAGAGGAAGGACTTTGAATAATTCTTAGTAAAGAGAATAAAAACTAGATAAATTGATACAGAAGTTAACTTTTTGAAGAAACATAAAAATTAAACACATTCATAAAAGATAAAAAGAGCACACATGAATTATATGCTTTGATAAGCAGACAAAGTTATGATGGATTTTGGAATACTTACATTGTCTGAGAGACATTGAGAGAAAAAAGGGAAGTTGGTTGATGGATGAAGTCATTAAAAGACAGTTAAACAAAAGTAATCTAGAAGAAAGCAGAAGCTTGAAAGTAACAATAAAATTGTTACTTCTTGGAAAATCAAGTATAAATGAAGATCTTTTGAGCAAAGAGACAAAGAAATGGAGAGGAATCAGTAGAAATAAAGAAGATGCTCATATCTAACATATCTAAGTTGGCCAAAAGACACTAGGAAGTCTCACCTTATCTTGATGGTAGGATAATTAAGGAAAACAAAGGAAAAATAGTTATGAGACAAGCCTATAAAAGGAGAACTGGAATTACAGTAGCTTAAAAGCCAGAAACATTTTCAATAAGAGCAAGGGCAAAGCAAGGGTGTCCATTATCACCACTATAATTCAATATTAAACTAAAAATGTTAGCTATAGCAATTTTAGAAAAAAAAGAAATTGAAGGAAATAAAATAGGAAATGAAGAAGCAAATATATCACTCTTTGCAGATGGTATGTTGGTAAACTTGGAGAATCCTAGAGAATCAACTAAAAAGTAATTATAATAAGTAAAAACTTCAGCAGTTGCCAGATATAAAATAAACCCACATAAAATTTTAGCATTTCTAAACATTATCAACAAAGTCCAACAGGAAGAGGTAAAAAAGAGAAAATTCATTTAAAATAACTATAAACAATTTAAAACACTTGGTAGTCTATATCAAGATGAACCTAGGAATTATATGAACATAAATGCCAAACATATTTTACACAAATAAAGTCAGGTCTAAACAACTAATTAAATCATAATTTCTTATAGGTGGGCTGAGCCAAAGTAACAAAACAGACAATTCTTCCAAAAATAAGTTACTTATTCAATGCCATACCAATCAAACTACCCAAAAGCTATTTTATAGAGCCAAAATATACAATAAAGTTCATTTGGAATAACAAAAGATCAAGAATATCAAGGTAATCAAAGAAAAATGTAAAGGAAAGTGCCTAGCTCTCTATCAGATCTCAAACTGTATTACAAAGAAAATTATTAAAGCAATCAAACTCTGCCTAAAAAATAGAGTGCTGGATCAATGGGATAGGTTAGTTTCACAATATAAAAAAGACCATAGTTATCTAATGTTTATTAAATACTAAGATCCAAACTTTTGGTTTAAAAACTAAATATTTAGGAAAAAAACTAGGAAAACTTTAAGGAAATTGGCAGAAATGAGATAAAGACTAACATCGTATGTTATAACGATTTAGACATAGTGATATAAAAAACAAATTAGGGAAGCATGGAAGAGCTTACCTATCTGATCTATGGATAAGGGAAGAATTTATGGCCAAATAAGAGACAGAGAGTATCACAGAATATAAAATAGATAATTTTGATTGCATTAAAATAAAAATGTTTTGCACAAAACAAATCAATGCAGCCAAGATTAGAAGGAAAACAGAAAACTTGGAGAATTATTTTTATATCAGGCTTCTCTGATAAAGGCTTAATTATTCTCAAATATATATAATTAGTTCTGTATCTCAAAGTTATTTTTTTATGAAGAACATATAGGTACAAAAATATTTAGAACAACTCTTATTATGGTGGCAAATGTTTAAAAATTGAGAGGAGGCCCAACAAATGATGAACGGCTGATCAAATTGTAGTATATGATTGTTATAAAATATTATTGTGTTATAAGAAATGATGAACAGGAGGCTTTCAGAAAAGGATGGAAGACATGAACAGATTACAAAATAAAGTACACAGAACCAGAAATTGTATATAGTAACAGCAATATTATGCAGTGATCAATTGTGAATTACTTAGACGTTCTTTGCAAAATAATAATTCAAGACAATTTTGAAGAATTTCTAATGAAAAATACTATTCATCTCCAGAGAAAGAATTGATAATGTCTAAATCCTAATTCATTCTCCAGATCATTTTATATATATCAAGAAACCGAGTCAGAGTGGGTTAAGAAGGGACTTATCCAGGGTCACATAGTTAGTGATGGAGAACAGATATGTAATTCAGGAAGATAAATCTTCTTCTAGGTCCAGCACTCTATCCACTGTCTCCTAGTGCTTTAAGTATACAATAATAGGTAAAAACAAATTGTAGGAAGATTCAGTCAATAAGCACTTATTAAATGTCAGGCATTATTATATTAAAGACGTTGAAAACAGAGAGGAAATATATCAAAATATACTGACTATAGCTAACAATATCAGAGGAAAATTTATGAATTTGAAAACCAGATTATTAAATATGAATATACAATTAAATTATATGAAGAAACTAATAACTTTAAAAGGAACAAAATAATAATTAAATCAAATCAAATAGTAATTAAGTTTAAAATAAAAATATTATTAAATTGATAAAACAACCAGCTATTTTTATTTTCTAATAAGAGGAAGGAAGGACATTGATAATATTTAAAATGAATGTGGTCAATTCACAAGGAATAGAGAGAATATTGAAAGGAAATAGATGGATACTTTTGAAAAATATAAAGTATCCAAACAAACAAGAAGTAAAAATTGTAAGCAATGAAAACTCAGAAAGAGAAATTGAGCATGCTGTGAATGTACTCCCAATAAAAAATACATCCTGGTTTAGAAATATTTACAATTAAATTCCATCAAGCACTTAAGGAGTAATTAATCCTTTGTTAAATGATCTTTTGAAAATAGAAAAAAAATTATTTTTGCAAGAAAAATATTGTCCTGATTCTCAAACCAGGGAGGGATAAAGGAAAGGGAGTGATATGGAGACCAAACAACAATTAATACTGGAAAAAATTTAGCAAAATGACTACAATAATATATCTTAAATTATTTACTATAAATAATTTAGATTTATACTAGAGCTAGGAATAAGGTTGAATATTAGACAATAATTATTATGCAAATAATCTCATAAATAAAAACAAAACTTCCTGTTTTTTCAATAACTGAAGAAAATGCATTTTTGACAAATTACCAAATTAGTTTATCTTTTCTAAAACACTCTAATGAGAATAATAATGACATTAATATATCCAAAAGTATTTACCTAAAAGCAAGTATTGGCATTATTTGTCAAGAAAAAACAATGGGAACTTTCTGATTAAGAGTAGTAATGAAACAAGAATGACACTTCTTTCCATTGTCATTTCACTTACCACTAGAAAAGATAGATATAGCCATAAATTTTTAAAAGAAATTGATGGAATAATTTGTCAAAAAAGGACACAGAATTATCATTATTTGTAGGTGATATGATGACTTACTTCACCTAAGAGGATCAATGAAAGAAATAATTGAGACAATTAATAGCCTCAAATAAAGTAGTCAAATTCAAAATAAATCCACAAAAATCATCAGAGAATCAACACAGAAACTAATCAAGATAATTAATAACTTTAGCAAAGTAGCAAGATTCAAAATTAATCCCAAAATATTCATCAGAGAATCAACAAAGAACCTAATTGAGATGATTAAATGTTTCAGCAAAGTAATGATACATAATAAACCCTTGAAACTCATTAGCATCCTATACAGGAGTTCTTTTTTCATCATTTTTTTATATTGGAGGAAAAATTAGAGTGAAAAATTATATTTAAGTAAACTACAAAGAAATCAGTAAGATATTTGGGAATTGAGCTATTGAGACATGCAAAAGACATATAGAAATGAAAAATAAAATATATATAATTGGATGACAGTACAAATAATTGGAAAGATTACAAAATTCATACTTGACCTGTACAAATATTATAAAATTGATAACAATAATCTAAATTAATTTGTAGTTCAATTCCATATGTATCAAAGGGTTTGCTTGATAAAACTATTCAAAATGACAAAATTCTTATGGAAGACACAACATTATGAATGTCAAGATAAATCATGAAAAAATAAGAACATATAGTATAATTTATTGCCAATTATAATTCAAATTATAATCCAAGAATCATCAAATACCTACATTTTTCACTTCATAGTCACTTCTCAAACTCTTGCAATCTGACATTATTTAGTTGAACTGTTCCCCAATGTTCTCCTAATTGCTAGATTCAATGGTCTAACTCCCGATGGAACTGTGAATTTGTCTAGCTATTCTGTAAAGCAATTGAGAACAATTCCCCAAAGGACTATACTGTGCAATACTCTTTGACCCAGCAATATCACTACTAAGGCTTATACCCCCCAAATAGATAAAAGATGGGGTGGGGGAACATTTACAAAAATATTTATAGCAGTTGTACTTGTGATAGTAAAGATTGTATATCTAAGAGATCAATCAGAAGGAAAATGAACTGGGCTCAGACTTGAAAAAGTAAGCCGATAGAAGGCTGGCTTTCTTTTGGAAACTTATAAAGCATTTTTGCTGATCCTAAGCTTCTCATAACATCAGACAAGCTCTATATAAGATATCTATTCAGATGTATGTTGAGATCTGGACAACATAAATTTTACTTTCCTGTTTAAATAAACAAGCCAAACTCCCTTGAATGATCTCTTCCAGGAGTCCTTGCAGTGTCTGGGATGTTGGGGGGAGGTGGGTGGAGTACAATCAATATGTACAATGTCATCCACAAACAAGAACATCTTTATGAACTTCATTCTGTTGAAGAACTTCTCCTTGTCCTAGACTCTATATTGGATCTCCTCCACCTCAATGGAAAGTGCTTTGGGTGAACATACATCTCTATGTTTTATGCTTTATCTGGTGTTTGTTATATGGGATGATAAAACAAAGTACTTTCCAATGTTACATCTTCCAAGGAAACCTAAATGATTTTTATATATGAATAGGAAAATCTGTTGTATTTACTATATCTTTTGGTCAATGGTAAAGGTGATAAAGATGTGATCTATTATTGGATATCACTATTAAAAAGTATACTCATTTCATGGTGCATATTTTGGAAATTATCTTCTTGGAAGATGATCTTGATTTGGGTATAGATGGCTATCATTAAGACTTTGTATAGACTTGAGAACAATAATTTAAGTCAGTAGTTATGAACCTTCTTTTGATCATCTTTTTTTTAATGTTAATAAGATTAAAAGATTTGGTTCCCCACCACCATCCCAAACCACAGCTCATCAGTTGTCTTATACATTGGTCTTTCAGTGACCTCACAATTTCACCACCAACATGGAACTCTTCATTATGGGTTTTTCTCCAACTTAGCTGCTTCTCCCATTTTTCTTCGTTCAGTGTCTTTTCTTTCTCCTCTGTAAGCACCTCATGGATTGTGTATTTAACTCCATGTATAGAAGCTCCACTCTCTTTGACAGAAGCAGTACTTAGTTGAAATAGTTTTTTTAATCTTTTACATTTTTCATTCGTTTGTAATCTTTCCACTGAATGTTCTTCATATATGTTTACTTTGTTGCATATTGTATGGAGATTTATTTAAACTAATTTTACCTTTCCTTTCTTTACTCTACTTCATTAATTGATATTGTAGGCCATGATTTCCTTTTCACAGAAATTTCATATGTTTAGCGAAGTGTTGCTATTTGAAGTCATCTCTCTTCATTTTGGAAGTATCAGATCCTTTTTTTGGGGGGGGAGCTCTTTTAGTTTCTCACCAGCATAGCAAAGCATTTGCATTGGATTACCTTCAGAGATGATTGTTTCAATCAATAAATCAATTAAGAGGTATTTATTATGAAGTAACTATTTGCAAAGAACAGTGCTAAAATGAAGATAAAAATTCAAGGACTGAAGCTAGCCCTATTTGCAAGGAGTTTTCATTCTAAAGGGAATACAAAAAAGTACATATATAAATATAGAGACAATACAAAGTAGAAAATATAAAATGGTTTAGAAAGAACGGTACTCTATATAGGGAGAATCGAGAAAGTTTTAAAGTAAAAGTGTTTAAGCTGTATCTTGAAGCAAAAGAGCGATTTTCTGAGGTAGAAGTGAGAAAATAGTGTGCTCCAACTATGGGACATGGAAATTGCAAAGTCAGAGAGACAGATGGGAGTGTTGTGTTAGGAACAGAGAAAAGGGAAATTTCGCTTAATCCCAGAGTCAGAGAAAGGTAATGTAGTTCAATGAAGCCAGAAGATAACCTGTGTCCAGGATTGATATAGATTCAAAAGCTAAACATAGACGTATATATAATCCAAATGGTTATTCATATTCCTTGGAATTGATTAAGGTTTATATTTATGGAAAATCACTCTGGAAACAAACAGCAATGTGATATTAGATAGATTGGAATGATGAAAGACTTGAGGTACAGAGACAAATTAGGAGGTGTTAAAATAACTTGAGGAAAAGGTGAAAAGGGTCTAAACTAAGATCATAACTATACAAGTAGAAAGAAAGAGACAGATGTCAGGGGGCAGCTGGGTGGCTCAGTGGATTGAGAGTCAGGTCCAGAGATGGAAGGTCCTGGGTTCAAATCTGACCTCAGACACTTCCCAGCTGTGTGATCTTGGGCAAGTCACTTAGCCTCCATTGCCTAGCCTTTACCACTCTTCTGCCTTGGAACCAATACCCAGAATTGATTCTAAGATGGAAGGTAAGAATTTTTTTTTAAAAAGTCACATGTCAGAGAGATACAGATTAGACAACTGATTGGATATGTGGAATAAGGGAAAATGAGAACTGATAAAACTTATATCATAAAACTAGAAGAATAGAAAAATTGTAGTTCTAGTATGATAAATAATAAAGTTTAAAAGAGGAGAGGGTTTGGCAGAGGGAAGGGAGAAAATGGAATCAGTGTCAGACATATTGAGATTGAACTGACTCCAGGACATTCAAATTGAAAGGGACAAAGTTCAGTTGAAAAAGCAATAATGAGATTTAGAGAAGACTTAGAGCTGGATATATAGATCTGTGACTTATTTGTACAGAAATAATAATTAAACCCACAAAATCTAATGAGGCTACTCAGAGAAAGAGGAGAGAGAGAAGAAAAAATAATGGCTTAGGGCAGAATCATGATGATTGATGACATTTCTATTGCTGTTTCCCATTTTTACAAGAATTTAGTATTGTCTTCTTAACAATGTGCCTATATTTTTCTCATTATGAATCTTCTCATTATTGTAAATTCTGATCTTAGCCTTGTAAGTGCAGATTCTAACCACATAGACAATGACCTGAGAGGCAATAATGACTTCTATAATATCTTTCTGCCATTAAAATTCAGTCAGTTTCAATCTTTGTGATGTTATTTTGAGTTATCCTAGCAATTTTTGTCAATGCTTTTTTTAAGAGAAAATGTTCATAATATAGGTGGATAAAATTTCTTTATAATCTCCAAGTGTTTAGCTTCCTTCATTTCTTCTTCCTGTACCACTTTCCCATATATTTTTTCCCAGTCTTCACCTTTTTCTACTTCTGAATTGCTGTGAACAAATCATCAGAATTTGTATTAACTTTGGTTTGGAGATGCTTATCATACTGTTTATAGAATTCTCTACAACTTCAACTCTACAACCAATGCCAAATGAATGATATTGGTGTGAAAGGTGCAATAATTTCAAGTTGGCCTTTTTTGAAAACGCTTATATTAATGACTGCAATATGATTACCAAATCGTGATGTAATATTTCTTATAGCTTTGGGGAATACAATAAAAATTTACTCTAGCAACTCCTTTCTTCATTTCTTTAAGAAGTATGTGTGGCCTATCTTTCCATTTTGCTGCAATTTCATTCTTTTTTCTAGAATTATGGCAAGAAAAAATGCCAAGAGTGACAGGACTTAGCTTCTTTTGCACTATATCAATTCATTTGGTCATTAGACAAAGATTATGTTTTTACAGTGCCAGTAGTTATATTAAATATTTTGATGTCCCAAAAATCATTTTAGAGGATTATGCTTCATAGATTATCATCAATCAAGAAAACTCATCATTTTTTGGCCAACACGCTGATGATGCATTACTCTATAGCGAGTTAAGCTTGTTATCAGAAAACAGACTTGTTCTATTGCCATATTTAGACTTAAATATACTTTATAACCCAAGATCATGCCAAGTTATGCCATTAGAATAGGGTTCTGTGAAGGTTATCCCCTAATGTCTAGACATGCATACATCTATACATAGAAACTGGAATTCATAGCTTCTTAACAGAATCTCAATGCCAGATGTCAGGCATAGGCACTATGAATTATATAAATGACATTAATTAGGAACTTGTTGTTGCAAGAAAGAATGGAAGAAAGAGGAAGAAAAATATTGGCAAAATATCATCTCCCACTAATACTGACAGTGAGACAGAAAAACAAAAGAAAAAACAGAAAGATGACTGCTCCTTCTTACTCATTAAGTGAGAAGAGATGAAAAGATACCAAACTTCTTGGTTTTCAACTCCAAGAGCAAGGAAGGCAGACCACTGCTTGGGTCTCAGAGCCCTTTCTGTGACTTATATCACTCCTTTTCCATCTGCTCTCTTCAAGAAGAGAGGTGTAGCCAAGCACACACTCCTATACTACTCCCAATGGAGGGTTTCCATTGCCAGACTTTGAAGACTAGAGAAAAGGGAAAGAGAATGAATGCAAAATAAGACCTGCTATCTAAGAGAGGAAAAAGAGTGATTAAGCCAGGCTTCCTGTTTTGTATATTATATTGAAATTCAGCCTATCTCTTTGTACTATGAAGATTGCCAGAAAATCTGGCATTGTTGTTGTGACATTATCTTAAATAGAATTTAGATGAAGTCATACATAGATTCTTCAGATTCAAATCTCAATCCAATAAATTTACTATTTATCAAAAATGGATTATAACCAGTCCTAATGGCAAGCTTTGGTGTCAGGCATCAGGGACAAAAAAACAACAACATATTTTTTATTTGGAAAAACAGCTAATAGTGGCTTTTATAAAAGAAATCATATCTGTAGAAATATCCATTGGTAACTGAATACATTATTTCCCTTCAACACTACAATACTAAAATAATTTTTCTGTATTTTGTAGCTTTTAGAATTCTCCCTGCCTGGAATTTAGTAATACTATCATAATGGCATCAGGACATGTCTTACCATGAAAAATTTTAAATTTTCTCCTGAATGGTAAATCTCATTCCTCACCTATTCATTTATACTAATTAACCTATAGCAATAACTCTAGATAGAAGAGTATTGGAATAAGTCCCTGCCCCCTCTTCAACAACACACTGTTGCCAGTATAATCTTTCTAAAATGCAGTTTTGATTCTTCCACTTCCCCCTCAGAAACTTTCAGTGGCTCCTCATTGCCAAAAGAATGTAGTCCAAACTCAATTAATTAGCTTTCAAATCCCTTTACAGCCCAGTGTCAGGATAAGCCAGCATAATGAAGGGCAAAGAATCCTAAATTCAAAGAATTTTAAATTCAGAGGACCTGGGTTCAAATTCCACATCTGTCACTTAATGTCTGAGTAATTTAGGGCATCATCGTGTTTCTAAGACATAAATAAAATTAAGGCTTTTGACTACATCTCTTGCAGATCTAAATCTATAATCTCACTTTTTAAACCAATACCAAAACTGGACTACCCACTCTCTCCTGAATGAATTATATGATTCTGAGTTTCTATGTAATTTCTTCAAGGCTAACACCATTCTTTTTTTACTCCTCTAATTCTTTAAATTCCATTTTCCCCTCTCTACTTACTAAAAATACTACTCATTTTCAAGGCTAACAATGCACATTCTCAGGTAGGAGGTCATAGGATCAGTTTCCCTGGTCATCCTATCTGAAAATTACTTCTCCTTGCTTTGAATTCCCATAGTAATCTTTACCTTTCTTGGGCTCTTTTATTTGATTACATGAGGCAGCTCCTAGCTAACCATTTTCACTGTCATTTCACTGAGAGTGCTGACTGGTCTTTGTTTTTATGTTTTCTCTACTTCCAAATGAAGGATCATAATGATTTACTTATAGTAAGTAATTAAAACTTATTTATGAGATTGATAAATATTTGTTAAATGAATGGCAAAAATTAACTGGGTCTTCAAAAGAAATTCTCCCTCCATAGGCTCCAAATTAAAGTTGTTCACAAATTATAGATCCATTTTCCTACTCCTCAAATTTTTATGCCAGTTTTTTCTTCAACTAAAGTCATCTGTTTACTTAAATGATCTCCTTGGTTTATTATAGTCATTACAACCTGTCAGCATGAGATAATATCTTTGAGTTTCACAAGTATGTGTGAATTGCAGATGTTTTGAATTTCTTAGCAGGATTTAGCCCTCGGTCAATATTTTATGGAATAATTGTTAGCAGGTAAGCACAGGGTTTTATTTAAGGTAATAAACAACTAACTTGCAGAGTATTGAAATAGGGTACTTGCAGGTACAATAGGGCACAACTGAACAATAATTTTAAAATTTTAATGAAGAGCTGAGAATAATATTCACATATATTATTTGAGGTCCTATTTGAAATAATATTATGAAAGTACAATATTTAAAATTGTTGGTTTAATCCTAATTCTATTCCCCAAAGGTATTAAAGAAAGAGGAACAGTTTCAAAATGTATCAAAAATATTTATAGCAATTCTTTTTATTCTAGAAAAAAACTAGAAACTGGTTTGCCATCATTTGGTGAATGATTGAACAAATTGTGACATTTAGATGTAATGAAGTTCTCTTGTGCTGGAAGAAATGAGGTGAAAGATGGTTTCAAAGACACATGGGAAAACTCATAGTAATTGATGCAGAAGTAAACAGAGTCAGAACAACTTATACTATAGCATCAATATTTTCAAATGAACAATTTTAAAAAGCGTCAAGGTCTCTGACTGACTAAAATGATCAACCATGATTCCAGGGGACAATTCAAGAATAATGCTGCTGATCTGATGAAAGAGATAATGGATTGGTATACATAAAAAGAAAGAATTATTGTATTTGACCAAGATGATCATTTGTTTTAAATACCTGTGCATATGTGACACAGAGGTTTGTATTCCTTCCTTCTTTCTCTCCTTTCATTCCTTCCTTTTTTCTTTCTTTTCTTTCGCCTTTCTTTTCTCTCCTTTCTTTTGGCAGATAAGGACAAAATATTTATATAGTTTTTAAATAACATGTGTTAAGAAAAAAGATCCTATGTTTTTATTTCTAGTCACATTATGCAAAATATTCAACAAAATTAGGTACAACTCTATGAAATACGCATGCATTTTTAGAATTCGCAGATTCTAGTAACATCAGTGAACTAAAGACCATTAGTTCAAAGATATAAATGTCAGTGATTAACAATATAAATATTCATATGACATATGAAATTGATACTGGCTCTTTGGTTCATGACCTCACACCAATATGTTCATTGTAGACTTGAACAGCAAAACTAGCTTTAAGAGTATACTATGACTTCTTGAATTTTATAATTAATAAAATATAGCTACTGTTTTATAACCAAAAATTCATTTGCCTATAAAAGGAAATGTTAGAGATGAAAATTTTCCATGATTCCCTATCACATCTAGGATAAGATATAAACTGCTCAGCTTGGCATTTAACAGTTCTTAACACCCTGGTTCTAGATTACCTTTTCAGACATTTTGTAAGCAAGTGTACCAATTGTTGTCTGGCCTAAGCATCACATTCATTCCTCCTCTCCATGCACCCCTTCCTCACCTCTGATTCAATTTGTACAAACTCAAGTAAGCTTCAATATTTCATTTGAGGATGGAGGGAATGTTAATAACCATCAAGGCTGTGGGGAATTAGAAGTAGGTTTACTTACTCTGTGATCCTACCCTACTTCCGCCTCTCCACAGTGCTCCTAGTTATCGATATTCCCTCCATGTTCAAATGAAACAGCTCTATACAATGGATAGAATATTAGGCTTGGAGACAGGAAGAACTGAGTTTGAGTCTTCTCTCTGATATTTACTAGGTGACTAGATAACTCATTAAAACTCTCACTCTCATCTCTAAAATGGGTATAATAATAGCACCTACCTCATAAAATTGTTTTGAGGATCATTAGTGATGATATACATAAAGTACTTTTCAAACTTAAAGGGCTATATGAACATTAGCTCTTATTTATATTATCAATTTATTTACATTTGTAAATGTAATATACTAGGAGAATAGAAGCTACTTAGGGGCAGAGTCTATCTTTCTTTGTATTCCCAGAGTTTTGCATAGTTTTTTTCTAGCACCACTTTTATATTGCCACCACCAATAGGCATTTGTTAAGTCCCTAGACTGTGCCAACTCCAGTGCTAGCACTGAAGTTACAAAGAGGGGAATGAAAGAGTCATTTCCCTAAAGGGGTTCATTGTCTACTGAACAGATACAACAGTGCACAAATGAGGAAATAAATATATACAGAACAATTTCAGGGGAGGGACCCAAATTTTAGGAAATCAAGAAAGGCTATGGGTAAGAGATATCATCTGAGTTGAGCCTTGAAGAAGCAAGGAATTCCTGAAGAGAACCAGTTCCCCTTTGGGTATATGGGTAGAATTATTCACTCCTTCAACAAGCATTTACTAGGCACATAGCATATGAAAGCCACTGCACATACTAAGTTTTTAATAAATGCCTAGGTCATTCACTCATTATACAGATGACTTTAACAAGTGATTTAACCCAGAGAGATTAAGTGTCTTGACCTTGGCAAACTCTCTAGGTTATGTAATTTGTCCAGCATCATCCAGATTGTAAAGAGGAGACTTGAGATTAAAAATCAGGTCTTTTGATTCCAAATACATAAACTTCTATATTTTTAACTCCTCTATATTCATTACTTTGAATATGATTATTTTGGGTAAATAATAATTAAACAACTACTCCCTCATCATTTATTAACATCCTTGAAACAAATAAGAGACAGAAGTGTATATGAATGTGAACTATTGGAAGAACAGAATTATTAAAAGCGAAATAACTAGAAATACAGAAGGACTTTGTGAAAACAAAGACAATATAACTATCTGTAGGTCCAGTCAACTTTTTGAAAGCTATTTGATGGTCTAGAAGTTCCCTTCAAGATCTAAATCTATGGTCTTAGGAACTTCTCTCAAGAGTAATCCCAGAAATATAGACAAGCAATCTCTCTCCAGGTATTTTATCTTTTATAGAAAAATGTTTGAAGTTTTTGTTTTACCACTTCCAAAAGATATCAGTTGTATTTTTATTATGTGATGTCAGAAGGAAAGAATTAGCATTCAAACATTAAACAGGAACAGAGACATTTTTCAACCACCTTTAGGCAGAATTTAATTTAATCTTTATAAGATGTTGAAAAATGCAAGGATAAATAAAATATCCCATTCCAGGTATTCATGTCATGTTCTTCGCCAACAGCTATAGCCACAGCCTGGTTGGCATTAACAAACACTACTTGCTGATTAATGGCCTTTTGTACAGGGGAGATAATCTATACCATGTAGGTAACAGCATCAAAGGAGCGCTGAATGATTAAGTGGAAGTTTAATAAGTCAGTGAGTATTTAGTGAGTGATAACAATGCATCATATTCCCATTAGTGTTCAATAATATACAAGGCATATGAGAGTTATGCATGTGAAGTATAAGTCAGAAAGCATTTAAATAAATCAACTACTATGTGCCAAGGACTGTGCTAAATACAAGGAATACAAAGAAAGGACAAAGACAACCCCTGGTTTCAGAAAACTTATAGTCTAAAGAGCTGGGATGGGGTAGGATTACAAACAACTAACTATAAACATGTTTTAATAGATGATCAATTGGAGATCATTGGCAGAGGAAAGACATTAAGACTAAAGAGTAGGAGGCAGTTAGATGGATCAGAGGAGTGAGAGTCAGGCTCAGAGATGGGAGGTCCTGGGTTCAAATCTTACCTCAGATATTTCCTAGCTCTGTGACCCTGGGTAAATCACTTAATCTCCATCTACATACACACACACACACACACACACACACACACACACACACACACACACACCTTTACCTAACCCTTATCATTCTTCAGCTTTGGAACAAATACATGGTATTGATTCTAAAACACAGGGGAAGATTGTTGGTGGTGGTTTTGTTTTGTTTTTTAAGAATAAAGAGTAATGGGAAAGGTTTCTGGAAAATATAGGACTCTATCTGAAATATGAAGGAAGCCACGAAAAGCAAGAAGCTGAGTTGAGGAAGGAGAGAGTTCCAGGCTTGGAGTTGTTGCTGCTCAGTCGTTCAGTCATATCTGACTCTGCATGACCCTGTAACAAATAATTTGACAACTAATCTATTTTACTAGACCCCCTGTCCATCTTAAATCAATAATTTTATCCCTGACTAGTTCTAATCAGTTATTATCTAGTTTAATGTGATTCCATAGGGATAGTGATCAGTTACTTATTAACAGTAATCAGAAATGGATAGTCATAGTTCCACTTATAGGTCATGGTTTAATAATTATTAAAAAATAGTTCCCCCCCCCATACCAAGAATCCTATATCAGACTTTTGCTTAGCCAACATGACTTGAAGAGAATCAATAGAACTATAAGGGGAACCTCCACAGATGTCACAAGCTTCAGTGGAAATTTCTACATTATATTAAATATGGAAAAAAGCCCTTCCACCCAGTATTGCTTCCCTTGTAACCATTATTAAGCAATGGGTCACCTAAACACGAATTAAAGTGGGTGTGTTGATAAAGCAGACTTTAAGTAAAGTGAGTGGCACAAAGAAGGGTGGATGAGCTGATTGCTACCTTCTACCTACTGTTTGATAATAATATGACTGACTGAGGGGTGTACTAAGTCTTTGGAGGCAACCATTGAGATCACTCACTGATACCTGAACTGATCAAAGGTCAGAACTGAGCATTGAAGGGAATAAAAGCTGCACTCTGAAGAAGACAGGGGTTTCACACTGGGAGGAGGACTGTCTGGCATCCTATTTGTTGGAGGGTGGCAGGTCCCTCTAAGAAATAGTTATTGGCTCAGAACTCTACCTCAAGTGTTTTATTGTGGATTGGATGAATTTCTATCATTATATCATGTAGACCATAGCAAGCCAACATTGACCATTGGGTTTTCATGGCAAAGATACTTGAAGTGGTTTGCCATTTCTGTCTCCAGCAGATTAAGTTAAATAGAGGTAAGGTGACTTATCCAGGGTCACAGTTAGTATCTATGGCTAAATTTGAACTCAGGTCTTTCTGATTGGGTTTAGCACTTTATCCTCTGCTCATCTACCTATATCCAAGTGATTCACATTTATTCTCTAATAGCCTCTACCTCTCAGGGTTTTTGGGAGACTAAAATGAAATATTTTTAAAGTGTTTACACAGTCCAAGACAGAGTAGGCCCTACATAAATGCTTATTCTCCTTCCCCTTATTCTACTTTTTCTACCCATTTGCCTAGTTCAGCCTAATCTCTACAATTTCTCTGCCCTGGGAACATCCTTTCAGTTCTGATCTATCTTTGATTCAGTCTATTTCAAATGTCATGTCTGACTTTCCACTTAATATCTGAAAAATAATCCAGATCATTCAAAATCATTCTTTCTGCTTCTCTGCACCTGATGAGTGTCCCAGTGTTATGAATAAAGGTATGAAGGCAAGAAAGGGCAGATCAAGTTCAGGGAATAATTATGATCCCTATTTGGCAGGAGTTTAAAATATCTGAAGGGGAATTGTGTAAGATAAGGCTGGAAAGAAAGAGTCCAGCCAAAATATGGAAGGTTTAAAAGTTGAGATTCTTTACCCTTGAATTTATTCAATAGGCTATAGGATGTGATTAAAGGCTTATGAATAGACCAATGACATTCATTCAATAGTCATTAAAAAACTTTTATTAAGTGCCTTTAATGTACATTGGATAGGACCAGAGCTATGCATTAGGAAGATTCCTATTTCAGGAAATTAAAACTACATAAGGTAAACTGGGTTTATTTTTATGGATAAAACTCTTGACCTATGGATGATTTCTACAAAAGTGGGTTAGGTAAAACTATAAAAAATAATGTATGCTACATTTAGATAGTGATTGATACAGGAAAGGAATCTAAGAATTTTTTAGACAGTTCGCTAAAGACAGTAATTAGTTTACAATGCTGCTGCAGCAAAAAAGTTCAGAGAACTTTAGAGCAAGACTAAGAAGACAACTGGAAACAAACTAGACACCATCTATCTGCACCTGACATCTTTATCGTAGCCTTGGTCATCTCTATTCCTTCAAGTTTCTCTTGGTGCCATTTTCTATTCCCCCTCTTTTTTTTCTGTATCATCTTAGACCAGTGATGGGCAAAATATTCCCTGTGGGCCAGATCCAAGCTGTAGTTTGCCCATCACTGCCTTAAGCAATTCCCTAATCACTACATCTGGATGTGGGGGCATAGTTATTAGGAATTGCTTAAGTCAATGATGGGCAAACTACGGTCTGGATCTGGCCCCTAGAATAGTTTGCCCATCACTGCTCTTAGACCATTTAGTACTCCAACCTCTCCCTATGACTAATTCTTCTAATTATTATAATAGTGAATACAATTTTTGAGAATTACACATTTCTTCATAAAGGAATATAAATAATTTGATCTTATTGAAGCCCTTAAAGGTGCATATTTAAAAATAAGAGTTTTCTTTCTTTCCCTTCTCTTTCTTATTTACTTTTTCATGTTTCTCTTGATTTTTGTGGTTGGATATCAAACTTTCCATTTAGTTCTGGTCTCTTCTTTGCAAATACTTGGAAATCTTATATCTTGCTGAATGCCCATACTTTTCCCTAGAAGTATATACTCAGTTGATGTGTATGTGATCCTTGGCCCAAATCTCTTGCTTTTCTGAGTATTATATTCCATTCCTTGCGGTCTTTTAGTGTGGAGGCTGCCAGATCCTGTGTAATCCTGATTGCTGTTGCTTGATATCTGAATAGTCTCTTTCTGGCTTCTTGTAATATTTTTTCCTTAACTTGGAAACTCTTGAATTTGGCAATTATATTCCTAGGGGTTGATTTTTGAGGGTTTAGTGCAGAAGGTGGGTGATCTATGGATCCTTTCAATGTCTATTTTGCCCTCTTGTTGAAGAACATCAGGGCAGGTTTCTTGGATCATTTCTTGTAGCATGGTGTCCAAATTTCTATTAATTTCTGATTTTTCAGGAAGACCAGTGATTCTCAAATTTTATGTTCTAGACCTGTTTTCTTGATCTGTCATTCTCTCAGTGAGATATTTCATGTTTCCTTTTATTTTGTCATTCTTTTGACTTTGCTTTATTAGTTCTTGCTGTCTTGCAAGATCATTGGCTTCTACTTGTCCAATTCTGGTCTTTAGAGACTGGGTTTCTGCTATAAGCTTTTGATTTTCCTTTTCAATTTGGTATATCTTGTTTTTCATGGTTTTCTGCTGTTTAATTTGGGTCTCCAATTTGCTTATCATTTCATCTGATTTGGGGGCATCTTTCTCCAATTGGAAGTTTCTATCTTTTAAACTGTTAATTTCCTTTTGAACTATTTCCCACTTTTCTTGCCAAATCTCTTCCATCTTTCTCATGATCTCAGATTTGAACTCTTCAAGATCTTGTGGCCAATTTTCATTTTTTGGAAAGGTTTTGATATGTTTACTTGTTTGTCCTCTTCTGCTCTCTGCTCTGTTGTCTGGATTTTTTCTGTGTAAAAGTTATCGAGTGTTAATATTTTCCTCTTGTTTTTTTCTCTTAGTTAGTTCTTGGGCATTACTTGCCATTATTGTGTTGGTTTTTCCTTCTCAGTCAGAAGTCTGGGTGAGGCAGGCAGGCTCTCTGTTCATAGAGCTGTGGAGCAGTTTTTGCCTGGGTCACAGCATGGTGTCACCCCTCTCAGCCTTATCCTTGAGCCTAAGGTCTGTGCTCTTTAGGCTCCTGGGGTCTCAAGTCTAGCTGTTCTCAGGGTCAAGCATCCTGGTGGTCCCCTTGCTTGTTCCTCTGCCCTAGGCTCCTTTATGAGTCTAAGCACACTGCTTCCACAGTCTGTCACATCTCCTATCTAGGTCCATGCCCAAAGTCCATGCTCAAAGTCCTTGTTCTTTAGCCTCTTGGGGTCTTAAGTCTTGCTGCCCTCAGGACCAAGCCCCTGGTGTTGCCAGTTAGCTGCCAAGAATTTAATGACTTAGTGAATGCCCCATGCTTACTCTAACTCTTGTGCACTCGTTCTGGGACTGTAGGTGTGGTGGCGGGACAGGTTGATCAGCTCGTGTTTTGGTGAGAGCTATTTCACCCCCTTATATGCCCTAATCCCACATACCTTCAATGCTGTGCCCTATTGTGGGGTCCCATTGTTCATCTGGATTTGGTTTTTGTGTCCTTTTGAGGTATCATGTATAGGTCAGTTAGGATTGTTAAACATCCTGCTTGTACTCTGCAGCCATCTTAACCCAAAAGTCCTGCCTTGGTCACCTCTAAAAGTATATAAAGAAGCTAGAAAAGACCTAACAAAAGGAAAAGATGGTGCTATTGTTGAATTCATTTTACAGTTGAGGAAACCAAGATTGAGAGGCAAAGTATCTCCCAGAGTCCCTCAGGTAGTAACTGAGACAGAAGCCAAACTCAAATATTCTTGATTTCAGATCAGTCCTCTCCACTATATGCCCAAAATACCATACAAATGGAAAAAATGGTAGAAGTACCTAATAAATTCTTGTTGAATGCTTGATTGGCTGAAATTAATAGCAAGAACAACAGTCATGGGAACTTTACAATGGTAAACATGGACTTATTCACCAAGTCACTTGACAATGGAATATCACATAGTTTTTAAAAGGATTCTTTATTATTTTTGTTTAAAATTTTTTTAAATTTAGAATATTATTCCATGGTTACATGATTCATGTTCTTTACCTACCCTCCTCCCACCCCCTTCCCATAGCCAACAAGCAATTCCACTGAGTTTTACATGTGTCACTGATCAAGACCTATTTCCATATTATTACTATTTGCATTAGGGTGATCACATAGAGTCTACATCCCCAATCATATTCTCACCAACCCATGTAATCAAACAGTTGTTTTTCTTCTGTGTTTTTACTCTCACAGTTCTTTCTCTGGATGTGGATAACTTTCTTTCTCAGAGGTCATTCAGAAATATCTTGGATCACTGCATTGCTGCTTGTAGTGAATTCCATTACATTCCATTGTGCCACAGTGTTTCCATCTCCATGTATAAGGTTCTCCTGGTCCTGTTCCTTTCTCTCTGCATCAATTCCTGGAGGTCATTCCAGTTCATATGGAATTCCTCCAGTTCATTATTCCTTTCATCACAAAAGTATTCCATCACCAACACATACCATAATTTGTTTAGCCATTCCCCAATCAAAGGGCATCCCCTCATTTTGCAATTTTTTGCCAGCACAAAGCGTGGCTATAAATATTTTTGTATTAAGTCTAAAATGATTCTTTAGATCAAAGGAAGTTCTCCTTTAATAAATGAATTACAAAGATATGAAGTGCAATCATTAGAGAAATTTATTTCAATACTTTTAAAAATCATCATTAACAGATCACAAAAGGCATACGACTTCTCATAATTGTCCTTGTTAATTTCCCTCTGCAAAACTTCCATTAGGGACTCCCCATTGCTAAGGTTGAAGTTATTAGTCTCTTAACATTACACAGAGGCCCACAGATAACAAGGGAGTCCCAGTAGTGATAGCTTACTTTTGTGACATGGTTAGGTCCTTTCTTTTCACACTGTCCCTCCACGATGATATATTATATTCCATACTCCCTTTTCTATACTTCACTGGTAACATGTGACAACCTATTCACAATCACTGCTGCATTCTCTGATGATCTTCTTGGAAACTCATTGTTTTTCTCCGCTGATGGTGGTATTTTATCATTTACAGCCACAAAATGGCAGAGAAAATATTTATTAATATTTTTAAATGAGCCTTTTTTCAAGGAGAGGATTCAAATTGTTCAAAGTATTGTATTATGCCTCAAAGGCAAGTCAGCCAGCTCTCCTCCCCACCCCATTCAAATCTGGATTCAAGTAACTGTCTACCTCTCATAGCTATCCAAAGTAGATAACCCAAAGGAGAAGGGTCCAACCATTCACCCTATATCATAATCTAGGCATTAGGCTTCTAATTTGTTTAGTTTCTTTCCTGTGCATGTAATTAGATCTATGTTTGAGTGATCTTTAACTCTTCACTCTTTCTCTCTGCTCATATCTACTTAGTAGACAAGATTTTTCTCCACAACATCTCTTGTATCAACCTGCTTTTTTCCACTGAAGCAACTATTCACCTCTCACCTAGACTATTGCAATGTCTGCTAATTTACCTTCCTGCCTCTACATATATTTGCCAAAGGAACATTCCTAAATTACAGGTATGCCCATGCCAACCCTCTACACATAATCTGACTTTAACCACTCTTTTCCAGACTGTTCATATCTTGATTCCTCTCATGAATTCTACAATGCAGTCAAACTGGCCACTTTATCATTCCCAGTTATGTATTCTCAAGGCTACCTAAGTGGCACAATGGATAGAGTACCAGGCCTGAAGTTAGGAAAACTTTTCTTCCTAAGTTCAAATCTGGCCATGGACATTTATTATCTGGAAGTCATTTAACTCTGTTTACCTCAGTTCTTCATCTGTAAAAAACAATGACTTGGAGAAGGGAATAATTAGCAAACTACTCCTATACCTTTGACAAACAAACCAAAAAATGAGACTGTGAAGAGTCACTAGAGTTGACCAAAATGCCTAAACAGCAACAATATATTCTCAGATGCTTACTAGCTGTGGGAGCCTGGACAATTCATTTAATTCTGCCTCAGTTTCCTCAAAGGAAATGACAAATTTTTCTAGTATCTGCCAAGAAAATCCCAAATATGTTCATGATGAATTGAATATGACTGAAATTACTGAACAACTAAAATATGTTCTATCTGTTGTCCCAATAACTTTTCACAAGGGATCCTCCATTCCTTAAATACTCTCCTTCCTTGGTTCTGTCTTATAAAATCCCCAGTTTTCTTCAAAGCATACCCTAGGTACCAATTCCTACAGAAAGTTTTTTTTCCTGATTCCCCTTCCCTTTAAAAAAAATTAGCTGGGGCCAACATGGAGGAGTAATTAGAGCAGCAGCTCCATGTCACCACAAGAATCCTCTCTGACCAAGATTAAAATATCACCACCAAACAAATATAGAAGTGAAAGAACCAACAAAGAGACAGACAGAGTGAAACAATTTTCAAGAAAAGAAAAAACTAAAAGGTAGGTAGACAACATTTGGGGCACTGTGGTAAGAGGAGAGCAGAGCAAGCAAGAGGCTGTAGCAAAAAGTGAAGAGCAAACCAATCCCCCCACACACACACACACCTGGTGTCACAGGGTCCAAACTTAAGATAAAGCTAACATTCAGACTCTGACATCCTACCTGGGCAAATTGTGGTCCAAGCCATCCCTTGAAATTTCAAACCTGTTGAGAAGCCCAGAGTCCCAACCCAAGGTAATTTGGGCTAAAGGGGGGTGATCTGTGTGGGCCCAGGAAACCCAGTCTGGGTTTGGGATGAGGACATAATCCACAGTTTAGCATGAGGATATAATTTACAGGGGGAGCCACCCCCTGGATCTTTTTGCCCAAAACTAAGGGCAGAGTTCCAGAATAGGGCAATCAAGGGCAAAATAGGGCAACCTAACCTGATGAGATCAAGAACACAGTGAGACCAAAAACTTAAGCCTAAGCCTGGGGCAAGAATTTGATCAGACCCTGACCTGATCAAGTTCAGACTTATATCAAAAAGCTTATACCCAAGGCTGAGGAAATTCTTTAAACTATCAGAATCTCCAGGACCATTTGAATCAGCATGGGGAAGGAGCTCTCAGAGCTTTCAGTCCTTAGACCCAGAAATTAAGCTGATTATAACATCAAGGAAAGGATTGAAGTTTAAGAGGGTACCCCAACTTCCCAGAAAACAGAGGCTACCTATAATGGATAGAAAAAATGAGCAAATAAACCCAAAAAAAAGCATTTTATGGAGACAAAGAACAAGTTACAAACACAGAAAGGGATAGTGTAAGGGGGAAAAGGGGGGTTTGGGTTGAATATATTAAAGGTTAGGTCACCAGGAATTAAATAATAATCAATCTCCAAAATGATTTTAGTGATTTATTTACAAAATGTAGGAGAGAGTGGAAATAGGGAGATCAGAAGATGGAAGAGTAAGAGATTGTATTCAACTCTGGGCTTTACTCTGGCAGGACTCCAGAGGCCCAGCCAGAGCCTAAAAATCAATTAACAAGGGGTTTAGCCCCATGGGCTTCTCTCAATCAAGGGAGCCTTCAGGAGGCTAGTACCTCCTGGGAGGTTAAAGGAGTCAGCCTTCTTCACTTACCACATGTAGTTCTAAGAGAGAGATTTAAGAGCAGTCTCACCAAGGTCTCAGGGTCCCAGATCCAGCACTCCTCCAGGTCCCAGCAACAAACAAGAAGAAACCTGGCTTACTCAACTCTCTCTTTTTAAAGAGGCCTCTTTTGCATCACTTCCTGTGCCTTCTTCTTAGTTTGCATGTCCAATCACAACAGATACTTTTCTTATGACTGCCCAGGAAGCAGTCAGTAAATTCTGATTTGTTACTCATTCTAACACAAGTGGGTTACAGACCTCCCAACTTGTGAGTTAAGTGGAGATGCTTTCATCTTTGGTGATTAAATCTAAAGATAGGCAGGGTAGATTTAATCTCATTATCACAATAGCAAAAGCAAAGGAAACACAAAGTCTAAAAGAAAAATGTGGATTGGACACAGTCTGGAAGAGCTCAGAAAAGACTTCAAAAACCAATTAAGAGAGGCACAGGAATTGTGGAGGAGAGAAATGAAAGTCATGCAAGAAGAAATGGGCCAATAGAAAAAGGAGAATACAAACTGACAGGAAAATCAGTCCTTAAAAATCAGAATTAACCATCTAGAACAGTGGTTCCCAAACTTTTTTGGCCTACTGCCCCTTTTCCAGAAAAAAATATTACTTAGTGCACCCTGTCACATGCTATCACTGCCCCCTTACAGTTATTCATCACCCCCAAATGCACCTGTGGCCATCACCATCCCCCTGGATCACTGCAGCACCCACCAGGGGGCATTGGTGCCCACTTGGGGAATCACTGATCTAGAAACTAATGATTTCATGAGAAATCAAGAAACAATAAAGCAGAATCAAAAGGATGAAAAAACAGAGGAAAACATGAAATATCTTACTGAAAAAAAAATCTAGAAAATAGAATCTAGAAAATAGATCTAGGAGAGACAATTTGAGAATTATTGGACTACCTGAAAGCCATAGTCAAGAAAAAAAATTTTTTGGATCATATATTAAAAGAAATTATAAAAGATAACTGCCCAGAGATCCTCAAACAAGAAAATAAAATTAAAATTGAAAGAATTCACAGATTGGATCCAGAACGAAATCCTCAAATGACATCTTCTAAGAATGTAATAGCTAAATCAAGAGCCACCAAGACAAGGAAAAATACTTCAAATAGCCAGAAAGAAACCATTCAAATACCTTAGAACTACAATCAGGATCACACAGGACCTAGAGCAATGGTTGGCAACTTTTTTGGCCGTGAGAGCCATAAACATCTGTGGAAGGAGGCCTCCGATGGAGGCGGGAGGAGCTAGAATATGGAGCAGGGGATGAAGGGCCCCCTGGGGCACATCCTGTGGCTCTGCCTGGACTGACCAGTTAGGAGGTGGAGCCAGATATGGCTCAAAAGCCATACTTTGCCAACTCCTGTCCTAGAGGCTCCTACATTAAAGGATTAAAAGACATGGAATATGATATTCAAAAAGGCAAAAGATTTGGGTTTAAAACCCAGAGTCACCTATCCAGCAAAACTAAGTATATTCTTTCAGGGGAAAAAATGGTCATTCAATAAGATAAAAGACTTCCAACCATTCCTGAGGAATAAGCCAGACCTAAACAAAAAATAATTAGCATTTACTTTGTGTATATATATAAAACCTACTTAAGGTAAAAGTCAAAGCACTGATCTAAGGGTTAAAATAAAAATATAGGTCTTTTATATCTTGACTTTCCCCATCAATGTCTCCATATATCACAGGTCAACATAAGACATTAAGTGGGAACTTTTGGAGAATTTTGCAGAAACTGTAGATGACACATGAAGGCCAGTAGCCAGCACACACACAAAAAAAGTTTAGAAACTCATTTATACTTAACATTGACCTACACATATCCTATGACCAAATACTTAACCTAAATTTTGCAATAAAGTACTATTAAACATCCTCAAAAATAAAAAGAAATAAACCAAACTTCTCTGGTACAAAGGAAAAATACTTTCCATGGATTTTCCAGACCTCAGAGGTGCCATACCCCTAAGCCTGGTGCTACAGAAGGGATACCTCTAAGATAAAAAAGAAAGACAGTCTTCTCCCTAAGGGAGCTTACATTCTAATAGGAGAAGGCAGTATATAAAGGGGAGCTACAAGGTGAGGGGGAAGGAATAAAAAAAGACTCACTCAGAGGGTGTATTGTTGAATTTTAGAAATTCAGGATGCAAGTAGAAAGGACTAAAAGTTGATCCTCTTGGGGTATGTCCTTCAATTGGGGAATGGCTGAACAAACTGTGGTATATGCTGGTGATGGAATACTATTGTGCTAAAAGGAATAATAAACTGGAGGAGTTCCAAGTGAACTGGAAAGACCTCCAGGAACTGATGCAGAGTGAAAGGAGCAGAGCCAGAAAAACATTGTACACAGAGACTGATATACTATGGTAAAATCGAATGCAATGGACTTCTGTACCAGCATCAATGCAATGACCCAGGACAATTCTGTATGATTTATGGTAAAGAACACTACCCACATTCAGAGGAAGAACTGTAGGAGAGGAAACATGTAAGAAAAATAACTGCTTGAACGCATGGGATGAGGTGGACATGATTGGGGATTTTGATTCAAAACTACCACACCAATGCAACTATCAACAATTTGGAAATAAGTTTTGATCAATGACACATGTTACAACCAGTGGAAATGTGCGTAGACCATGGGTGGGGGGAAAGCGGGGGTTGAAGGGGAAAGTAGGAGCATGAATCATGTAACCATGTTAAAAATGAATATTAATAAATGTTTAAAAAAAAGTTGATCCTCTTGGTCCTGTCTCAAAAATGGAAGTCCAAAAATGAGTTCACCCAGTGAGAGAAGGAGACTAGAATGAAAAATGTATATTCTAGGTCAAGGAGTAAGGTCCCAGGCATTGAGGAAGGATCCAAAGTGAGACTTCAACAGGACCAAGGTATGGAAATCCAGAAAGTCAGAAGCACAGCTTAGAGGGACAAGAAGGTGAACCAGCCATCATCTCCAAAATGCGGGCCCCAGGAAGGAACTTACCCATGGGAGAAGGATGCTTCATCATAGTTATTGTGGTCCAGGTCAGAAAGGAGATATTCATTTACATCCACAATGCTTCAATAATCAGAGCACTTTGCAAAGTGTTTTACATATTTTATCTCATTTGAGCCTCATAATTACTTTATCTCCATTTTATAGTTGAAGAAACTGAGGCTCAGAAATGTTAAGTGATTTTACTAGTCCTACATAACTAATAATTGCTTGAAGGAAGCACCAAATACACATCCTTCTGACTTGAAGTCTAGAGTTAAATCTACTAAGCCTGGATGTCCCTCAATATAATCTTTTTGAGAGTAGAGACTATTTTTCATTTTGGATACTGCTCCTTCTCTCCACTCATTCCCACAGCCTAATGCAACACAGTACAATGCCTAAAACATTGTAGTTACTCAAGAGATTTTTTTTGCTGAATTGAATTATGAATTGTATTTACTAGGCTTTGCATTATTCTGAGAATTAATGCAATCAGCAACTCCTGTGATTTCATCTGAATTGGGAATTGCCTCTAAGGATATCCCTATTACCTCTGCAGATGGGCAACTTTTCTATAGTTTATAATCTTGACAAATTGCCTAGAACAGCGGGAGATTAAGTGCTTTAAGATTAAGGTTCATACTGCCGGCATTTATGAGCAGCAAAATTTAAATATTCTTGACTCCAATGCTTGCTTTCTATCCACTATAATAAACTCCCTCCCATGTGGTGACATGTGTGAAAATCTGGGCACACAAGAAGACAAAGAAAAGTATTTTGGTAAATGGTGCAAAAATCAGAAAATGAGAGAGAAGCTATGGCCTATGGACTCCTCAGAAGCGTCATATCTATATTTGTGATTATTATCTGCAAGGAGAAAATTGGAAAGTATTGGGCATGATGAGCATCAGATAAAATCACTAAAATGTAGCTATATCTTGGCTGACAAGAAACAATTGAACATGAAGAAGTAATTTCAGAATCAACTGTCTGTATGCAGTCAGAGCTTCTACTGATTAAAGGACAAAATCAATAATAAGAACAAGAAAGGAAAAGGATGGGAAGACAACATTGTCTGCCAGCACAACAGCTCTCATCTGATCCATTTAATTAAGACATTGACTAAAACATAAAAAATGGGAAGGGGACAAAAGTAAAGGCAAGAGTTACTCTCACATCATTTCTGAGAGAAGTTTAATGAATACCAAATAGTCACCACAATAACAAAACCCAAAGACCTAGGAATTATCTTAGCTCTCAAATTCCAAGCCTCTTTACTAAATAGATATTCATAACAATAAAGGAGAGCACTAATTTTAGATCATAAACTCATTCACAAGAACATTTTTTTTACATTTATTAATATTCATTTTTAACATGGTTACATGATTCATGCTCCTCCTTTCCCCTTCAATCCCCGCCCCCGCACCCCCCCTACGCATGCGCATTTCCACTAGTTTTGTCATGTGTCCTTGATCAAGACCAATTTCCAAATTGTTGGTAGTTGCATTGGTGTGGTAGTTTCGAGTCTACACCCTCAATCATGTCCACCCCGACCCATGCGTTCATGCAGTTGTTTTTCCTATATGTTTCCTCTCCTGCAGTCCCTCCTCTGAATGTGGGTAGCATCTTTACCATAAATCCCTCAGAATTGTCCTGGGTCATTGCATTGCTGCTGGTTCAGAGGTCCATTACATTCGATTTTACCACAGAATGTCAGTCTCTGTGTATAGAGTTCTTCTGGCTCTGCTCCTTTCGTTCTGCATCTGTTCCCGGAGGTCTCTCCAGTTCGCCTGGAACTCCTCCAGTTTATTATTCCTTTTAGCACAATAGTATTCCATCACCCGCATATACCACAGTTTGTTCAGCCATTCCCCAATTGAAGGACATACCCTCCTTTTCCAATTTGTTGCCACCACAAAAAGCGCAGCTATGAATAT